>NC_041381.1:502272444-502359962 GCF_002162155.2 Triticum dicoccoides | reverse complement strand
GGTACTCCGACATGTACCCGATACATTTCAGAACCCTTCCGTGTCCAAATACTACCTTGCAATATATCAATCTTTACCTATTGACCATTTTGAGACTCCTCACCATGTCTGTGATCTCATCTAGGACTCTGAACAACCTTCAGTTACCAAAAACACATGACTCATATAATCCATATCATCATCGAACATTAAGCGTGCGGACCCTACGGGTTTGAGAACTATGTAGACATGACCGAGACACCTCTACGGTCAATAACCAATAGAGGAACCTGGATGCTCATATGGTTCCCACATATTCTACGAAGATCTTTATCGATCGAACCACTATGTCAACATACGTTATTCCCTTTGTCATCAGTACGTTACTTGCCCGAGATTCAATCGTCGGTATCTTCATACTTAGTTCAATCTCGTTACCGGAAAGTCTCTTTACTCGTTCCGTAATGATCATCCCGCAACTAACTCATTAGTCACATTGCTTGCAAGGCTTCATATGATGTGCATTACCGAGAGGGCCCAGAGATACCTCTCTGATACTCAGAGTGAGAAATCCTAATCTCGATCTATGCGAACCCAACAAACACCTTCGGAGATACCTGTAGAGCATCTTTATAATCACCCAGTTATGTTGTGATGTTTGATAGCACACAAGGCATTCCTCCGGTGTCCGGGAGTTGCATTATCTCATAGTCGGAGGAATATGTATTTGACATGAAGAAAGCAGTAACGATAAAACTGAACGATCATTATGCTAAGCTAACGGATGGGTCTTGTCCATCACATCATTCTCCTAATGATGTGATCCCATTCATCAAATGAAAACTCATGTCCATGGCTAGGAATCTTAACCATCTCTGATCAACGAGCTAGTCAAGTAGAGGCATACTTGGGACACGGTGTTTTGTCTATGTATTCACACATGTATCAAGTTTCCGGTTAATACAATTCTAGCATGAATAATAAAAATTTATCATGAATAAGGAAATATAAAATAAAAACTTTATTATTGCTTCTAGGGCATATTTCCTTCAAATTGTGTTTAAGAATAGGAGTTGATCAAAGAATATTTTATCTTTTTCATTTCTTTCATGCAAGTGCATATCATTTTCATGGTCTAGCAAATATAGTTCTTGCAGATCATTAGGAGGTACAACAATAGAATCAAGACCAATTATTTCATCCTTACTAGGCAATTATTTATCATGAGGATGTCTATGAAACTTAGAGAAATTAAACTCATGAGACACATCACCAAACTTGACACTGCCGGTTTCTGTATTGCAATCTATCTTAGCATTAACAGTGTTCAAAAAAGGTCTACCAAATATTATGGGATAAAAAACATCTTGTGGAGAACCAAGAACTAGAAAATCGGCAGGGTATTTTATTTTCCCACGCAAGACTTCAACATCTCTAACAATCCCAAGTGGTGTAATGGTGTCTATGTTTACAAGTTTAGTAGTAACATCAATATCTTCTATTTTAGCAGGTGCTATATCATTCATAATTTCTTGATATAAAGTAAAAGGTATAGCACTCACACTAGCACCCAAATCACATAAACCATGATAGTAATGATCTCCTATTTTAACTGAGACAATAGTCAAGCCAACAACGAGCTTATTCTTATCTTTAGTATCGGGTTTGGCAATTCTAGCAGCTTGATCACAGAAATAAATAACATGTCCATCAATATTATCAACCAAGAGATCTTTAACCATAGTAGTACTAGATTTTACTTCAATTTGTTCAGATGGTCTAGGTGCTCTAATGTTACTTCTGTTAACCACGGTTGAAACTTTAGCATGTTCCTTTATCCTAATAGGGAAAGGTAGTTTTTCAATATAGGAGATAGGCACAACTGGGTCAATATTATAAATGATAGTTTCATCTTCAATTGTAATCGGCTCCTCATTCTTTTCTTTAATAGGTGGATGATATTTAAACCACTTATCCTTAGGGAGATCCACATAAGTAGAAAATGACTCACAAAAAGAGGTTACTATCTCAGAGTTAAGTCCATATTTAGTGCTAAACTTGTGAAAAGCATCGGTATCCATAAAAGATTTAACACAATCAAACTTGAGTGTTATACATGACTCATTACCTTTGTCGAGTTCCCAATCTTCAGAGTTGCGTTTAATTCTTTCAAGAAGGTCCCACCTGAATTCAATAGTTTTCTTCATAAAAGAGCCAGTCGAAGAAGAATCGAGCATGGTTTGATCATCATGAGAAAGACGAGCATACAAAATTTGTAAGATAATTTCCCTTGAGAGCTCATTATTGGGGCATTTATACATCATGTATTTAAGCCTCCCCAAGTTTGAGTGATACTTTCTCCTTCAGGAGGCCAAATATTATATATAAATAATTCCGATCACAATGAACTAGATATAGAGGATAAAACTTTTGATGAAATTCTATTTTCAATCAATTTTAGTCCCAAGATCCAATATCATCACATAGCCTATACCATGTCAATGCTTTCCCCTCCAAAGATAAAGGGAAAACCTTCTTATTAACCTCATCTCCGGGTAAACCTTCAAGCTTAAATAATCCACAAACTTCATCCACGTAGATTAGGTGCATATCACGATGTAGTGTCCCATCTCCTACATAAGGATCAACTAGCAGTTTCTCTATCATACCCGAAGGAATCTCATAACAAATATTTTCAGTAGGTGCAGTAGGTTGAGGAGCAAATCTTTGTTCTTCTGGTCGAGGTGAAGATACCCCGAACAAAGACATTAGAGGATTGTTTTCCATAGTAACAAGTAACAGTAAAATTTAGCACATAACACAAAATTTTCCTTACAAATTTCCACTCACCAAAGGTGCTTCACTTCTCGGCAACGGCACCAGAAAAGAATCTTGATGACCCACAAGTATAGGGGATCAATCGTAGTCCTTTCAATAAGTAAGATTGTCAAACCCAACGAGGACTAGAAGGAAAGGCCAAGCGGTTTTCAGCAAGGTAATTTCCGCACACACTGATATTATCAGTAACACGTAGTTTGATAGCAAAAATTTTTTGGTACGAGCAACTAATAGTGATGGTAATAAAAGTGCAGCAAGGTATCCCAGTGCTTTTTGTAGCAAAGGACGGGCTGGAACGGTCTCTAATAATAAGCAAAGTGTTCTTGAGGACACACGTGAATTTCATGTAGTCACTTTCATCATGTTGGTTTGATTTGCATTCGCTGCTTTGATAATTTGATATGTGGGTGGACCGGTGCTTGGATCTATTCTTACTTAAACAAGCCTCCAAATTATGATTAACCCCTCTCACAAACATCTGCAACTACGAAAGAAGAATTAAGATAAAATATAACCATAGCATTAAACATATGGATCCAAATCAACCCCTTACGGAATAGCGCATAAACTAGGGTTTAAGCTTCTGTCACTCTAGCAACCCATCATCTAATAACTACTCCACAATGCATTCCCTTATGCCCGAAGATGGTGAAGTGTCATGTAGTCGATGTTTACATAACACCACTAAGGGAATCACAACATACATATCATCAAAATATCCAACGAATACCAAACTCACATGATTACTTATGACAAGACTTCTCCCATGTCTTGAAGAACAAAAGTAACTACTCACAAAACACATTCATGATCAAGATTAGAGGGGTATTGAATAGCATAATAGATCTAAACATATAATCTTCCACCAAATAAACCGGCTAGCATCAACTACAAGATGTAATTAATCAACACTACTAGTCACCCACAGGTACCAATCTGAGGTTTTGATACAGAGATTGAACATAAGAGATGAAATAGTGTTTTGAGATGAGATGTTGCTAGAAGATGTTGATGAAGATTGGCCCTCCCACGATGAGAGGGTTGTTGGTGATGACGATGGCTTCGATTTTCCTCTCCCGGAGGGAAGTATCCCCGGTGGAATCGCTCCGCCAGGGAGAAAAGTGCTCCTACCCAAGTCCCGCCTCGAGACGGCGGTGCTCCATCCCGAAAGTCCTCCCCTTATTTTTCTAGGGAAAATGACCTTATATACTAGAAGATGGGCACCGGAGGATGGCCAGGGGGCCAACTACCCACTAGGGCGCACCAGGGGGTAGGCACGCCCTGGTGCCTAGTGGGCACCTGGGTGCCCCCCTCTGGTATTTATTTTCTCCATTATTTTTTATATATTCCAAAATAAATCTCTGTAAAATTTCAGCTCATTTGGAGATGTGCAGAATAGGTATCTTTGACATAGCTTTTTCAGGTCCAGAATTCCAGCTGCCGGCAATCTCCCTCTTTGTGTAAACCTTGCATATTAGGAGAGAGAAGGCATTAGAATAACTCCACAAAGTGTTATATTGAATAAAAACACTATAAATAACAGTAGAGAAACATGATGCAAAATGGACGTATCACTGCCATTGTCGCACCAGCAGATCGGCTCTACATGACTCTGGTTTGCTCTCCTCTATCTCTCTTCTTCCTGTGTGTGTGTGTCTCTCTCCGTCTGTGGGCAAGATCGACTAAATGGGAATCTGGTTTATTGTGCAGGGATCCCGTTGAGTACCTCCTCCCCCACACGCTGGTCACCTCTGCCTTTCCCGTGTAGGTAGCTAAAGGCCTTCTCTGCCTTTTCTTTCTTCAGTTTTTTCACTTTATTTTTGCTAAACAACCTTATGGTCATTTAATGCATATATCACTTGCTCGACTCAGATTAATTGATTGGACAAGGGCAATGGAATCTGGTAATCATGTCTTATTTTACATTTACCAGGACCTGCAAGTCAAAGAGAAACTCGACATCATTTGAACCTATTTCATGGAATTAGGGTGTGAATTTGGACACTTTGTTTGAGGCAAAGGAGGTAGACCTCTGGAATAATTCAGCTAGGAAGATATGCTATCTTCATTATATTTGGTTCCCCATATTATTCTTTGGTATGGATACTTTTTTGAGTCTATCAGATTGGATTGAGATAGTTGCTTGGATTTAGGAAACATTGTGGGAGTAGAAAAATGGTGTATAGAAGGATACTTTCATTTATATATTTATTATGAGCTCAAGGCAATGTATTAACAGCCAAAATATGAGAATGTAGGGTTTCATTATGTACCCCTGATTTGATGCACAATCATATATGGACATTGTTATCTCTGTTCCTTTTAGTGCAGTTTATACCTTAGAAGGAATTGACATGTGGAAAAGAAAGGAAGTGGCATGCAGATAATATCATGTTTCTCTTTTCATTTAAAACAATGCATCGTGTAACAAGTGCAGTTTTAATTTTTGTTTTGGTATTAAAGCACCGCCATTCATATCTTGTTGGTACTAATGCACTGATGCTCATCTCTTCTGCTACTTGCACTGCAAGCTTTAATAAAAGTTATCTTCGGACGGTTCAGATTTTAATTAATATAGAAACAACTAGAGTGATGTCGTGGCTACGTGGAGGTAGTTGCATCATCGGTGACGGTGTAGGGCAAGCTATGTGAAACTCAAAGAAAAGGGGAATTCTGAATAAAGGATTCTAAATTTATTTGTCTGCCCATTTTACCTTTTGTCTACTTATTCGAACAAAGTTATGCTAATCATGAAAACCTTTGGGCCTTCAAACTTGGAATAGCAGGATATGATAGATGCTTGCAAATTTTTACTTGCATATTGTATAAAGTTAGATGTTAAAGTTCTCTTACATACTGCAGCGATCTGGATAATTTTTTCGTTTGATTTGTTGCTCTTTCATTTGTAAGGTTTTTACTGTACTCTATTTATTTAGAATTCTTTTTACGGTCAACTTATATTTGCATTTGTTTTCATTAGCATCAATACGAAAATGCAGGTTCATGGAGAACATCTGATGGATCTGCCCGCTGGTCTATACATGAACTTCCTAACATGGTAAGAAAATCCTGGTGGACAACCCCATTCAGCTTGAGGTAATAAATAAGCTCTCGTATTAATTAAATTTAGTTACTTTGGCATGTTACTTCATCTAGACTTTAAATAGGATGTTTGTGAGTGTAATTTGAGGAAATAGTTGATTTTCAGTCTTTTTGTTTTTATCCTAAAACTATTAAAGCTAGAGTCTTTGCCTGTGTTTGTTACTTTGATACCATAATTTCTAGATCAGTTACTTCCTGATGAACGTTGAGGTGGTACAAACTCAATTTTTTTGTTTAGTTGGTCCTTTTCCATATGCTTGTGCTTTATATTCCTTTTGATTTGTACATTTTTTTTCAAGAATGAGTTGGAACATACATCACTATAACACCGAGTTATGTTAATGTAATCTATAAATGTCAGGATGACATGCCCATGAGCGGTTACAATTATGCAAGATTACGTCATCACCACCGGTTGGCGCATCGGTGGGAGGAGGCCAGGCGGTGCATGGCGTTGCCACCAGGGGGGCCCTGGGCGACTCTGACATGCTTAAGGGGCCCGGCCAAGTCGGAGGCCAGGCGGTGTGCGCAGTTGTGGAGCGCCAGCCACATGCCCTTGATATGGTTCTCCCCTCATCACTCCTCCTTCTTCATTCCCTGCAGGTGCTTGCTGATAGCTCCTCCTCCTCCATTGTCAAGAGGGGCTTGGCTGTAGTTCTGTAATCCTACTACATGCCCCTTCCTCTTTCTCTCTCTGACCACTGATCCACCTATCATCGTGGAATTGCAGCAGAGAACATGTTGTGTTGGGCTCGGATGGTGCTGACCACTAGCTAGCCTTGCAAGAGGATGCTCCCCTGCTCTGAGTCCAAGGTACACAAATGATCAAAAGAACACCTAAATGTGGATACTATTGTTTTGAAGCAAATTTCACCATTAAATTTTACATTACTATCATTTTTAAACAGACAAGGCACTCTGCGCATTGGGGGAACATGAGGAAGCTTTGGTTGCTTGGGAGAGTATTAGTAATGTCCATGTTGTTTGACAATCAACGATGAACTTTATTAGAAAGATTACACAATGCATTGGTGAGAAAACTATTGTTCTTTCAAACTGGTAATATTGATTTGTTCCCTTGAATGATGTATAGTTAAAGGATTGCCATGCCAGCATTAGTTTGATTTATAGTAGGTTCATATGCATGTATATATTTATGTATTTCCTTTTTATTGAATTTTAGTGATTCTTATTGCAGTATTACATAGCTAAATGGTACCTTCTGTTGTGATTTATTCAGGGTGGACAAGGTCAACGCTTCTTATGCAGGCTACCCTGACAATGATTGTAAGGCTATAGGTACTTATACTTGTGTATGTATAAACTAGCATGATATGTATGTAATCAGAGGATGGATTTAGGTTTAATGCTACATTTTCTATTCATAATCAGTGGACAGGAAAACATGTAGAACAAATCTTCCATACCATTTTATTTTACATTATGAGTGTGTATATATTTGTCATGAATGTCGGCATGGAACTATTGTATGCTTAGGCAATAAAGTGTTTATTCTTAGTGGTGACAGGTTAACTGGTACCACATGGATCTTATTTCTTTCTTATCTTTTATGCAGCCTTTTTCTATTCAGCCAACTAAAGATTTATTATTTTGAAGCTCTTTAAGGATATAGACGATGATGCAATTGTTGAAGGTAAAGAGTTATATGTGGTTTTCATGTAGTGAGTAATTTGCTCTATTTTCTTACCTGAGTTTGTTTCCGTCTGATGAGCAGGGTTGGTGTTACGGTATGCTGCCATTTGTTCGGTTCTTGGTCTTTGGTCACCTCGTGGTGTTGGTCTTCTGCTTCCAATGGCTAGGATCTGGTGTTTCTACTTCTTGCTAGGGTGTTTGTCGTTGGTCCTGGGGCGGGTAGTTTACTGCTTCCTTGCCTTTAGTGCGTATCTATGCTGCTTGTTTATATTTCTTACACATGTCGTGTTGGCGGTAGCAGTCGGTTTGATTGTTCCATATGTATGCTTCATGTGGTTATGTTTTTCTATATAGATAGATGGTTGTGGATCTGATCTTTTTGGCCAATACTTTGTCCAGAAAAGTAAATGGTCACACCATGGAACACCTTGCTCTTTATCTAGGATGTGGTACAAGCCTGAATTTTTTTCTCTTCTTGTAGATATGGCATGTAATGATCGATCACGTCATTGTCTAGAGTATTTTCTAAGTTACTATCCAAGATTTATTTGGTGCTTTATTTTACATTATATGGTATGTGATGATGAGGCGGAATATGTATAAATTTTAGTACCAACAGTGGGAGACCACATTGTTTCTACTTCAGATGGGTGTTGTTTGATTATGTATTTGTTGGCAACTGGTCATTACTGCGCAATCCATCAAGCCTGTTCATGTTATCTTTGATTTTAGATCAATATTTTTCTAATGAGGCTTACCAATTATGTTGCCACAGGTTTATGTATACAACAGTCATAATAGAAGCTAGACTGTTTATATTTTCATAAAACTAGATCAAGCATGATGTTAAAGGATGTCATCTAGATCAAGCGGCTTCTTCATGGGCAATGGCATATGAGAGTTTGTGCAAGAGACTTACTAAAAGAAACTACACAGTTTGACCAAGCATGTCGAGGAAGATAAAAATGAAGAAAGGGATTTTGTGTATGATCAGACTGCCTTGAGTGATTGCTCCCCTTCAAAGGTAAAGCTTACATGTTTCCATCTTCAAGCTTATTATTAGCTCTTCAGTTCTTGATGCACCCATATTTTTTGAAACAAAAAAGATGATGCATTATACAGTTTGATCACATTATAAATTTGCCACACGTGAGGTTGTAGGGTGCTTTGGTAATACGGCTCGAGGTTTAATGTCGACCACTAGGTTTCTAGGTTTTGGCTAGAATGCTTACATAACACATACATTAGCTACATTTGTTGTGCTTTGTTGCTTCTTCTTTATAGCTCATGCATGCCTAGAATTTAGAATCATTAAAAAATTACCTGTCTAGCCTTAATGATAGATGACTTGGTACTATGGTCATATGTGTTTTGGTCTGGTATTTGGTGTATGATATGTTGAGAAATCGTCAATTTCCCTTTTATGGGGCAAGTTTGTATAGGGATACAAAGTACAGTACAACAATCTGTGCCCTAATACTAATGTATTTCCTGGATTCTCCAATTTAGATCTGAGCATTGAGACCTTCTTGCACTCTTGCACCTCTTGGAAGAGGAGAACCCAAGGTGATCTGCCATGGACGCCCAACGAGGCACGGCATTTGGGTGCTTCACCGCGGCTTCTAGGGGGTGGCTGAGCCATCGGCATCAGGTTGTGGTGTTGCCGCCCGCATAAGCAAGCTCCATGGCGTCGAGAAGAAACCAGTATGCCTCATTCTCCTCTCGGCTTTGTTTCATTTGAACCATCACCATAAGCATTATCTCTTTGATGTTGCTGACTTCAGCTTGTTGTGCTGATGTAGCCTTTGATTGGTCTGGTACAACTGTTGCTCCTTGCTATCATGTTTGGTCAGTTGCCCTTAGTTTTGTACTTCCCTCTGTATGAACTAGCGGGTTTACAATCCTGGAGTTTCATAAAAGATGGTGTTGTTGTTTGCTTGTCAAGTTTGTAGGGTTGTGCACAACCTATAGAAGATGGTGGTTCTTCATTTTCTTTGTACTATTATGTACCTATATTCTTCCATATATTTTTAGTGTCATGTATTTCTCATTCTTAATATGAGGAATGCTAGACCCAAATTAAATAACCTCCGCAAATTTTGTATCGATATGCCTTCATGTTTATTGATATCTTGCAGCCATTTTGGTGCCATGAATCCATTAATAGGCGTTCCCCTCATCTTTATTCTACAAATGCCAAAACATCCACAACATATAGGCTACATATGTTTCAAGCTTTCTGACCTTACACCTAGTAAGATATATGCTTGAATTCAGCATATCGCATTTCATCTTATCAATCTCCAAACTACAAACAAAAGTTTCCATCGAATCATTTGAGAACTGCCCTCCTGCTTATTGCTAAATTGCATGATGTATAAATATAGACTGCTATCCATCAATCCAATGTTGGTGTTAGTCAATAGGCATGCATCAGGCCAGTAGTTACTGCGGTGTCACTCTAATTGGTAACTTCGCATGTAGTCTTATGTTTGCATTGAGTGATCCATATCCTTCTATGGCAGTCTTTTTTTTGTTATGGTATGGAATTGCCTCATCCAGCGCTAACTAAAAAGGGCGAAACTAGATCTTCTTTGGTTTCCCTAGGTCCAAGTTGGGGCAAAACCTGCTCTTTTCCCAAAAAAAAGTCTATCATACTAGGTGGCGCGACACACGACTAGGTAGTAAAGTAGTGATTTTGGGCCCAATTCACACTTCTTTTTTGATTGGAATTCTTATTCTTGCTCGGCCTACTCGCGAGATGTTAGCCTTCATCTTGATTACATAAAGCATGACACTTGATGGAGAGGATAGAGAGCACAGGAGAGTGGGAAGGGGTGAAATAGAGGCCTTGTGCTATGGGTTTTGCGTCACCATCCGTTCAATTAAATTGCTACCTACTATTGGTACATTCTTATCAAATAAATGAATTCACCATGTGTCTCTAAGGAAATAGCATATGAGGGAGATCTCTTGGTTGCGTCAGTTTCTTTAATACAGCCAATGCACTGCAAGTCTTTAATGCAGCTAATGCACTGCAAGTCTTTAATACAGCTAATGCACTGCCAAGAGTATGAAAGAATGAGCTTTCTATCCAGGGGTATGCTAATTGGGGCTTGCATACGTGGTGGTAAGTGGGACGCTTTTTATCTCATTTTCTCTATGATCCACTAAAGAAAATTTGACATGTTGTACTTGTCTGAAGCTACTGATATCTCAGAGTGAAAACAGTCTTGTGATCTTACGAACAAACAACACTAGGCACATGAAAAGCACACGGTGGTTGTGATTCTTAAGCGGGCCTACTATGAGTAACTTGAACAATAGTAAAACCTAAATGTACAAACCCTGGACGATGGAGTTCACATGATAATGCACTCTCATGCGCATGCACGTTATGATTATTTATCCTCATAATCAGAAGAATAATAGTATAAGGTTATTTAGAAAGATAAGTATGATTATACAGTTTCTTGAGTATTCTGGTACAGTTTCATGAGAGCATTTGTTCCTGCTGATGCCAACCCTCAGTGGGATATTTTGTCATGTAAACATCTAATATTTGTATGTGGTTATGTGCACCTTCATAGGAAGGCTCACTGATCCCTATTTGTGTTTCAGCTCTACGTGATGTCCGCAAGGATTGAGAAGACAATTGGTCGGGTTGCTTTTGGAAGAGGCGGCAGAAAGAATAAAACTATGATGCCTATGTTGATTCAAAGTATAGTTATTAAGCAAACCATTACTGTTATTAGTGCTTAGTTCCTCCTATATGTTTGAAAAATTCAAATGATGGTAACAATGTTATATATTTCCTTCAATTTATGGAACATATATTGTGTAACCAATAGTGGACTGGGTGGGTGCTGCCATCGTGCTTTGCTATTTCGTGTAATAGCCTGAATAAAATAAGAATTGTGTTCTACCAAGTTGGATATAATGTCACTGCACTGTAAATAAGTTATTGTGTGCTGCGATTCTTCTTTGTTTTTGGTATAATGTTCTAAACCATGCACACTTTTCCTTCATCATGTCAACCTATCGAATTTGAAGCGTGACCTACCGTGTTCGATGGTCACCAGGTTGGATATGACCGCACCCAGCAAGAGTGGGGGGTGCAGCAAGCCACACTTTCCATCTAGTGTGATATATTGATGGTGAGTTATTACATGACTACGGATGAGGAGTTGTTATATGACTACGATGATGAGGAGGATGTGGTCGTAGTACTTGTCATGTGCTATAATGATGATGAATTATTATATAACTACGGATGATGAGTTGTTATATGACTACGATGATTATGAGTTGTTATATCATTATGATAATGATGATTTTTTATGTCATTGGGTTGGAAGAAACATAGACTAGATTAAAATGGATGGATCCAAATGACCAAGTTAAATTAATAGGACGATATGATGTTTGGACGTCACACAAATGTTGAATGAAGGCAATGCCTATCAATTCCATTTTACACTGACTTCCGAGGATGCAACAACCTCCTTATATGCACCCCAATGCAAATTGGAATTGATAGGCATTGCCTTCATTCGACACTCGTGTGTTGTTCAAACATCATGTCCTACTAATTCAACTTGGTCACTTGGATGCATCCACTTTAATCTAGTTTGTGTTTTTTCCACAACTTCTTCATTTCTACTATATAAAATTTGTGTAATGGTGTATAAATGCATTATAAATGTAACTAAATGAAATACACAAGAAAAATAGTGGCACGGGGCAACAATCTGTGTTGCTGCACTAGCGCGGGGTCAGGCCTGCGCTACTACTAACCAAAGTAACTATTAGCTCTAGTGCCCTAACAGTAGCACGGGCCTCCACGCTACTGCTAGCCCATTACCCCTCAGTACTATTAGGATTTTCCCTAGTAGTGTAATGAACTGCACATGCAATAACTAATCTAACATCCCCAAGAGCCATCGTTTTGCACTAGATTCACGTGTCTTCACTGGATGCATAGGTCAGGATGGAAGATAAATGGGCCACAAATCAAACCAGGAGTGCGTGCTCCCATGTGCCAAAACGCCACTCTCCTCCTCTTGGATCATTTTTCAAGGCTCACTAATCTGACAACCTTGAAGAGAAGCATTAGTGTTGGCTCAAGATCTTTGGACGCAACTATGTCTCACTTATTGCAAGCGAGACAACTGCCTCGCCTATGGAGCGCCGATGGTGTGCCGGCCTAGCAAGACGTAGCACGTCATGCTGACATCCTTATAATTTCTTATTTTCCTTAAATGAACAAGAATTTCTTAAAAACCATTTTTAGTTTTATTTGCATTTGAATTAAATGCATGTATTTGAAAAACATCAATTTACTTAAGAAATTTAAAAACAGGAATTTTAAAAAAATGTTAACATAGTATAAAAAATGTTAATGCAGCTTAAATAAATGTTGGTAACTTTCGAAAATATTGTTCTTGACAATGAAAAAAATGTTCACGTGTTTCCAAAAATGTATGCGATTTTTATAAAGAAATATGTATGTATACAACCTAATTTTTTTGCATAATGTTAAAAAATGTTTCTTATCATTAAAAAGTGTATGTGATATTTTATGGAAATATTGTCACAGTTCTAAAAAAAGGTTCGTGACATTTGTTATATACAATGCAAAAAAAAGTTCATGTAGGTTTAAAAAATGTTTATTTCTACTAAAAATGTACATTATATTTTAAAAGAAATATTTGTGTGTTCCAAAAAAATATTTGCGTGCTTAGAAATGTTTATTTCAACTAAAAAAATGTAAGAACATGCTCCTGTAGTTTAATAAAATCATTTATTGCCAGTAAAAAATGCACGACTTTTGTTTGGAAATGTTAGCATGTATTCAAAAAGTGTCCGAAACATGTATTTTTGAAAAACTAGTCATGATGTATTTGAAAAAATGGCTGGCATGTATGAGAAAATTTTCACGTGTGCTCTAAAAATGTACATTGCATAGTAAGAAAAAAGTAGATATGTGTTGAAAAATATAGACCAATAAAGAAACAAAATAAAAGCAAGAAAACCAAGAATCAAACAAGAAAAACCAAAGTTCAACCAAGAAAAAAAGAAACAAAAAATCCAATGAGAAATAAAGAAAACCTAAGTAAAATGAAGAAAGAAAAGGAAAACCAAATAAAAATAAAAGAAACGAAAAAAGCCCAATAAACCGGACCAGGGCGAACCTACAACAAGCCAGCAAATTGCACTAATGGGCCGGCCTGCTAGTCGTCATCCGTATCTGTAGGCGATTCCTATTAGGATTCGGTTTGGGCAACATATAGCCATAACGAAGATCTTTCTGTGTCTAGACTATACTAGAGTAGTGGTATTAAGGAAGGCACTGGAAGGCTTGAGGCTCGCATATCACCATCATAAGAGAAATTGCTGCTGGGTCTGCTAGGTTTTTACTAGTTGTTCTGTTATTTTCCAAGGTCGAGCTTCAAATCTTGAAGCTCATAATCTTGCCAAATCCTCATGACCCAGTTTGTTTCCTCTGAATATTCGTATTGATCAATATAAAGTATTGGCAACCCACTCAAATAAAAATAATCTTCTCATCCGCCGCATCTCTGCCTCGTCTTCTAAACATCGTCGGCGCCTGGTGTAACCGACACCCAATTGTCTTTGACGAGATGACGATGAATCTTTACATGGAGTTTGACTTGGATCCGAAGATGATAGAGGATCTTGACCAAGATCCGAGGAAGACAATGGAATATGTCCTATTCAAGACTTTCAACTTCTGATACATCGTACCTTATGCAGACCACAAGTCTGTGGAGAGGATTGTTGAGCGCGGGTTATACAAAGATGTCAAGACTCTGTCTCCATTGGATTTTCTTTTGGAAAATGGGGTTAAGACCCCGGATTTTGCATCAATTGATGCATATGATCATCTTTATTTATTATTCAACATAGATCTAACAAGAATATACATCAAGCCACCCGAAGCCACCACACACACCTACAGAACTCGATAATGTGGAGTGCTATCAAATCCCCATATCTAAAACCATTGCGTCGCCGATACATTCACATAATGTATCAGAACCCACAGACGGTGCGCAGACCTAAAGCGTACACCGCATGGACACGTTTTAGACGCTGACATCATTATCGAACCGCTGACCCATCTTCAGGAGAGAGATCTGCATCATCCTTGCCAGTCTGTCCATCCATTGACGCCACCAAGGAGCTGAACAGCGCCACCGTCCCGCACTCGTCTGTCCAAATGCGAAGATTCTGGAAAATCTGTCATACGTAGCACCTGCCGACCAGGCATGACACAGCGTAGCACCTAGTTACCAGGCATGACTTGACATCTCCCCCGAAAGCTTCATGCAAGACGAAGCTGCTCCACCACCTGTTTGTCTTCCAGCTCTACTCTACAAACGATGCTCCCAAGAGAGAAAACGACACCGCAGTACCGCCATCATCCGGTCTGGAAGCCTTGATCCTAGGGTTTCCCCCGGAGCAGTATGAGTGGGTCGATAGTAGTTACACGATGATGCCTTCATCAAGGTAACAATGCAGAACACCGCCATCGCCTTCCATCAGCTCGGTTTTCACCGGCAACTATGTCTTCTCGACTCACAGCCGGAATTAGATGACGGATCTCGAGATTTGACCATCCAACCTCAGGCCGACCACCTCTGACAAAGGAGATGGCCACCACCGCCAGCAACACGTGCTAGATCAAATCTGATCGGAGGCGCCGCTGACCAGTCAACCATGGCCACACCCCCTCCTGATCCGCCCTTCCCACGAAGTCACCGGAGCAGCGCTGAACTGCCGGGAAAGACGAAGACTGAAGGGTGACCTCACGCCGTCAGTTCCTCCACACTGCGGGGTTGCAGCCTCAATCCCCGCTGTCCCCATCACCGGCGGCGCCCGGGCTGAGCCAGCGCACGTCTCTGTAGACGATGAGGTGGAGGAAAATGGAAAGGGAGCAGCGGCCGGGACTCTGGGGTTGGCCCCCTGATCGCCTTGGAGAGAGTGATACGAGGACCCCCCCTAAAACTCACATGGATGTCATTCTCTTTGATGGTACATAGGAGTATGCTGTGATTTTCTGCTCTATCTTTGGGATTTACCATCTGATCGGCTGTCTTTCTTCCCTGTCAAGGTCTTGTGGACGCGTCGTGGGGCTGGGATTGGCTGCTGCCGTGGAAGTGTGATTGTGTTCTTTTCGAAGACTATTTTGGTTATCTTGGGCAGCATTATGGCATGAATAAAAATTATCCTTTTGGTTATCTCAACATGGATATCGGCGATATTGAAGCACGTCTCAATGCTACAACAGCCACCGAGTGTATAAAGGCAGAGGCAACCTTGAATGATATCATTGCAGTCCATAGTGGACTAAAAACAATCGCTCATAACCATCTTGGCCTGAGCCACAGGATCACGAACGAAGCACTCAATTTCACGGAGCTAGCTCGAGCAGGTTCTGTTGTTCCAGCTACATGCTTTATGGTATAGTACATACTAGCCTAACCCGCACGGCGGCACGCCGCGCCTGGTGATAATTCGCAAATTTATAATTTATATCTGATAAAAAATGGAGAAGTGCATGTTTATTTCATCTCAGAATAGTATATGAAGAAATTGAAGTAAACAAACATACGGATGTATTGAAATGTTGGAAACGTAGGAATACAAAGGTACAAAATAAAAGTGGCACGCTTTGGAAGCAAACTAATTATTCAAACTGCATACGGTTCATTCGAAGCAAGGAACTGTATGTGAAAACACAAATACATTACATAAATGAGATGGAAGTAGTTGCTAGTAGTTTTGATCATTCTAGTGTACCCTCCTGCAGGATTGGTGCCTGTAATGAAGACAAGATCCATTTCTTGTGAACATGGCGGCCAATTCAGAAAGAATACACTCTTGAAGATAATCGGGAGGCACACGGTAATTAGAATTTCCAAAGGCAGACGACAGCCTTAATGATATATCCTCGGCCATGCTCGGCCAAAACCGTTCAAAAAGTGCCCGACCGTTGCCAACCTCACAGTGCAGAAGTATAGTCATGAAAAGATGACCTAACTGAAACGAACTCGCCCAAACAATAGCTTCATCGAATAATTTAAACCATTCATTATCATCACCCACCAAACCCCTCGATGGACAGGCTTCCTTAAATGTATCATGAAGTCGACCATTATGCCTCCTTAGATCATCAAAGCTAGTTGCACTAGCAACAACCATAAGTAACATTCGGAGAAAAAATAACTCCCCAGTACCAGGATGGACATGATAGATACGTCCCATCTTATTACCCATCTTTTTGCTGATCTTCTGTTTGGTCCACACCTTGCTACCTTTATTCCAAATCCATTCACTTGGAAAATCAAGATATGTTAAAAACCTAGCGGAAACATGCTTTTGATTGGCAACGAACCACTCGGTCAACATAGTTTTAGTTGCTGAAGGATTGTCCAAAACATTTCCTAAACTATCAGTTTCCGCAAATATGACCCTATTCATGTTAGGCAAGTGGAAAACCAGACGCTCGACGGAAGGCTGACGTCCATGTATATTGTATGGAAACAACCTCCAAAAGGTCTCACAGGCAGACAAGTACCTACATGGTCAAGAAAATTGTGACACATGCATAGTAGGTAACACCAAATTGGACAAATAATTTTACAAACCTGCACTTGATGTAGTCATCAATTTCATTTCCGCCAGTAGGACATGGCACGGTAAAAACACTTGGAGCATGTCTTCAGCATGGAAACGCATACGAACTACATCATGAGATATTTGAACAAATATTTCAATAGGTTTGTTTTATTACACCACTCCACATTTATGTGAGCGTCAAACCTCTTCAACAAATTCATGTTGTATGGAACAACCCATTGATTTCCAAGACGAAGTGAGTCCTTGTGCCTGAGCACATACAATTCAGTGTCACGTAGACGGTAAACTGGATATCCAACATGTTCAATCATTGTCTCGTCGCTCAATGATTTAGGGAAGCGCTTGGAACAACAATTATTCTTCATGCAAGCACATTTAGCACTGTATGCTCCACAAGGGCCATGTACCATAAATTCATCAACAAGAGCGTAACCCGAAGGATCAACTGAAGGATCTGGCAGCTCCGCAGAAATAAGTCCATCTATAAACGAAGGAGATGGATCCTTAGTACCTGCTTTCAACCACACCAGAGTATGAGTGTGTGGCAGACCCCTTTTCTGAAACTCCACCACGTACAAATCTTCATGTTTCAAAAAGAGGGCAGAATAAGATGGAAATATATGACCAAATTAATTTAACGGGGAGGAAAAAAATGGAAAACTAAAAAGGAAGGGCAGACGTACATGCTTGAACATCACTAAAGAAGGTACCATCTATAAATGAAGGAGATGGGTCCTTAGTATCTGCTTTCAACCACACCAGAGTATGAGTGTGTGGCAGACTCCTTTTCTGAAACTCCACGACGTACAAATCTGCATGTTTCAAAAAGAGTGCAGAATAAGCTGGAAATATATGACCAAATTAATTTTACGGCGAGGGAAAAATGGAAAATTAAAAAGGAAGGACATATGTACATGCTTGAACAACACCAAAGAAGGCACGGTATTTAACACTGAGGGAGTCCTGGATTAGGGGGTGTCCGGATGACCGGACTATAACCTTTGGCCGGACTCCTGGACTATGAAGATACAAGATTGAAGACTTCGTCCCGTGTCCGGATGGGACATTCCTTGGCGTGGAAGGCAAGCTTGGCGATACGGATATGTAGATATCCTCCCATTGTACCCGACTTTGTGTAACCCTAGCCCTCTCCGGTGTCTATATAAACCGGAGGGTTTTAGTCCGTAGGACGAACAACAATCATACCATAGGCTAGCTTCTAGGGTTTAGCCTCTCTGATCTCGTGGTAGATCTACTCTTGTAGTACCCATATCATCAATATTAATCAAGCAGGAGTAGGGTTTTACCTCCATCGAGAGGGCCCGAACCTGGGTAAAAACATCGTGTCCCTTGTCTCCTGTTACCATCCGCCTAGACGCACAGTTCGGGACCCCCTACCCGAGATCCGCCAGTTTTGACACCGACATTGGTGCTTTCATTGAGAGTTCCTCTGTGTCGTCATCTTTAGGCCCGATGGCTCCTCCGATCATCAACAACGACGCGGTCCAGGGTGAGACTTTCCTCCCCGGACAGATCTTCGAATTCGGTAGCTTTGCACTGCGGGCCAATTCGCTTGGCCATCTGGAGCAGATCAAAAGCTACGCCCCTGGCCATTAGGTCAGATTTGGGAGTTTGAACTACACGGCTGACATCCGCGGAGACTTGATCTTCGACGGGTTCGAGCCACAGCCGAGCGCGCCGTAATGTCACAATGGGCATGATCTAGCTCTGCCGCCGAACAGTGCCCAGGAGGCCGCCCCAGTGTCCGCTCCGACCCTTAGTTCAGAGCCGACTGCGCCAATCGAGGACGGATGGCTGGACACCGCCTCGGGGGCTGCAATCTCTACGGTGATCGAGCCGAACACCAGTCTTGTCCTTTGCGAAGCTCGCGACTCCAAGGTGCCAGACTCCTCTCCAAACTCCGAACCTTCCGTGCCCCTGCCGATCGAACCCGATTGGGCACCGATCATGGAGTTCGCTGCCGCGGACATCTTTCAGCACTCGCCCTTCGGCGACATTCTGAATTCACTAAAGTCTTTCTCCTTATCAGGAGAGCCCTGGCCGGACTATGGTCAGCAAGGTTGGGATGCGGACGACGAAGAAATTCAAAGCCCACCCACCACCCACTTCGTAGCCACTGTCGATGATTTAACCGACATGCTCGACTTCGACTCCAAAGACATCAGCGGTATGGACGCCAATGCAGGAGACGACCAAGACCCAGCACCTCTAGGGCACTGGAAGGCCACCTCGTCATATGACATATACATGGTGGACACCCCAGAAGAAGGGAATGACGGTGGAACAACGGAGGATGACCCCTCCAAGAAGCAGCCTAAGCGCCAGCGTCAGCGGCGCCGCTCTAAATCCCGCCAAAGCAAAAACGGTGATTCCGGCACGGGAGATAATAACACACCGGACAGTGCTGAAGACAACCCCCTCCAGCTGGATTCAGCACAGGAGGATGGAGAAACCAGCCCTCCTGAGAGAGCGGCAGATAGAGAGGTAGAGGACGATAATTACATGCCTCCCTCCGAAGACGAGGCAAGCCTCGACGACAACGAATTTGTCGTGCCTGAGGATCCCGTCGAACAAGAGCGTTTCAAACGCAGGCTTATGGCCACGGCGAGTAGCCTCAAGAAAAAACAGCAGCAGCTTAGAGCTGACCAAGACTTGCTAGCCGACAGATGGACTGAAGTCCTTGCGGCCGAAGAGTATGAACTCGAAAGCCCCTCCAAGAGCTACCCAAAGCGCAGGCTGCTACCCCTATTAGAGGAGGAAGCACCTAAACCTACATCACCAGCGCACGACGCGGCTGACCGGCCACATCGTGTCCGCGACAGAGAGGCCTCTCGGACATCAATTCAAGCTGCACCCCGGCGCCGCTATACCAAGGCACGGGGAAATGTGCCGGACCTGCGAGACATATTGGAGGACAAGGCAAGTCAAACAAGATCGATCTATGGATCGCGTGGGCGCCCCATGGCACGTGACGATAACCGTCATGCTGGATATGGCAAATACGGCCAGGCCAAACACAGCAGACAAAGCTCATTTGAGCTACGTCGTGATATCGCCCAGTACAGAGGCGCCGCACACCCACTATGCTTCACAGATGAAGTAATGGATCATCAAATCCCCGAGGGTTTTAAACCCGTAAACATCAAATCATACGATGGCACAACAGATCCTGCGGTATGGATCGAGGATTATCTCCTTCATATCCACATGGCCCGCGGTGATGATCTACACGCTATCAAATACCTCCCACTCAAGCTTAAAGGACCAGCTCGGCATTGGCTTACCAGCTTGCCAGCAGAGTCAATTGGTTGCTGGGAGGACCTGGAAGCCGCATTCCTTGACAACTTCCAGGGCACCTATGTGCGACCACCAAACACCGATGACCTAAGCCACATCATTCAGCAGCCAGAGGAATCGGCCAGACAATTCTGGACACGGTTCTTAACCAAGAAAAATCAAATAGTCGACTGTCCGGACGCAGAGGCCCTCGCAGCCTTCAAAATAACATCCGTGATGAATGGCTTGCCCGACACCTAGGACAGGAAAAGCCGAAATCCATGGAAGCCCTCACAACACTCATGACCCGCTTTTGCGTGGGAGAAGACAGCTGGCTAGCTCATAGTAATAACATGACCAAGAGCCCTGGTAATTCGGATACCAAGGACAACAATGGCAGGTCGCGTCGCAACAAACACAAGCGCCGCATTAACAGCGACAATGCGGAGGATACGACAGTTACGCCGGATTCCGAGGCTCTAAACCCGGTCAGCGGAAAAAGCCATTCAAAAGAAGTACTCCGGGCCCGTCCAATTTGGACCGAATACTCGATCGCTTGTGCCAGATACATGGCACCCCCGAAAAACCAGCCAATCACACCAACAGGGATTGTTGGGTGTTCAAGCAGGCAGGCAAGTTAAGCGCCGAAAACAGAGACAAGGGGCTGCATAGCGATGACGAGGAGGAGCCCCGGCCGCCGAACAATAGGGGACAGAAGGGCTTTCCCCCCACAAGTGCGGACGATGAACATGATATACGCAACCCACATGCCTAAAAGGGAATGGAAGCGTGCACTCAAGGACGTATATGCATTGGAGCCAGTCGCCCCAAAGTTCAACCCATGGTCCTCCTGCCCGATCACTTTCGATCGAAGGGACCACCCCACTAGCATCCGCCACGGCGGATTCGCCGCATTGGTTCTAGACCCAATCATTGATGGATTTCACCTCACTAGAGTCCTTATGGACGGCGGCAGCAGCCTGAACCTGCTTTATCCGGATATAGTGCGAAAAATAGGCATAGATCCTTCAAGGATTAAACCCACAAAGACGACCTTTAAAGGCGTCATACCAGGTGTAGAGGCCAACTGTACAGGCTCAGTTACACTCGAAGTGGTCTTCGGATCCCCGGATAATTTCCGAAGCGAGGAGTTAATCTTCGACATAGTCTCGTTCCGCAGTGGCTATCATGCCCTGCTCGGACGAACCGCATTTGCAAAATTCAATGTGGTGTCGCACTACGCATACCTCAAGCTCAAGATGCCGGGCCCTCGAGGAGTCATTACGGTCAATGGAAACACCAAACGCTCTCTCCGAATGGAGGAGCATACGGCGGCCTTAGCGGCGGAAGTATAGAGTAGCCTCTCAAGGCAATTCTCCAGCCTGGCTATTAAATGTCTGGACACCATCAAGCGTGCCCGGAGTAACCTACAAAAAGACCGCCTAGCACGTTCCGAGCAAGCGTAGCAGTGCGGCCCCAACCCCACCCCTCGCAAAATTGCGAAACCAGTCCTACGCGTACATAATTATACCCTGGAAATACCATGGGCATAAGGGGAGGGGCACAACCATGGCACGCCCAACAGGCGACTCAACCGCACTAGGGGCTCCAAATTTTGTCATTTCTTTTTTCTTACTTTCAGGACTCCATTCTCCGGAAGGCCTGTCCGGCAGTACAATCACCGAACACACGATGCAACAGCCAGGGAGGCAGCAAGCTACGTCAAATGTCCAGGTGGTCTCTTTAACGAGCTAAATACCTGTCTTACATAAAGCCCCGCAGCTTGCCCCTGGAGGGGGACATGTCAAATAATCCCATCTCTTGCTTATAACACTATTTGTATAGTTCTACTTTCATAGCAGCCTTTTAATAAACAATACATAGCTCTTGTCTATTATTGCATTCATTTTTTATGTAAATATGTTCAGTTATGACAGTATGCAACCGTACACTTTGGTACGGCCAATACACCAGGGGATTAAGTACCCCAGAATATGGTGTGAGAAGACTGAACACTCTCACGAGTGCGGCACCCCGAACTTATAACATTATATGCATCGGCTCCGGATCATGTCTTGGGTCAATAGTTGGGTTTGCCCGGCTCCCATGTTTTGGTACCTTACGTTCCGCTATATAGGCTAAGGTAGCACTGGGAGAACTACTGCGATTGTGCCCCAGTTGAGCCGGGTTAAGCACCTCAGTAGAGAAAGCTAAAACTGACCGTCATGATAGGGCGAGAGCCGGTCGCTGTTCGAGAGGTTTTTCGAGTCCCTAAAGACTTATGCCGCTTAGAGCGAGGAGCTGGCTTCGTCCGGCCTAGGCGTGGATAGCGACCCGAACTCGGTCTTCCGAATACTAGGGGCTTCGCCGAAATTATAGAATTCTATGGCTAAGTGAGAGTGATAAAGCATTATAGTCCGATTGCCTTGTTCGTTGTGCTGAGCGCCTCCCTCGAAGGACCCAAGAATGGGAACAAGAGCGCTCAGGTTTATCTCGAACCCCCCAGCACTCGTGGCATGGGGGCAGAAGCCGACGACTTGCATCTCTCAGATTTAATAAACGGATGCACAGAAGGTAATATTTTAAATTCAAAAAGCGTTGCTTAGTGCATATGAACAAGTTTTCAGCGCACAGGATAAACACGAGCGAGTTTACTCAAAAAATTAAATCCTTGGAACATTCGTTCGCCACAAGGCGGGCACCCTTCAGGACGCCCTCATAATACATCTCGGGCCTGCGTTGCTCCTTCCCCTCCGGTGGCCCATCTGTCACCAGCTTCTCAGCATCCAGCTTGCCCTAGTGCACTTTAGCACGGGCAAGGGCCCTACGGGCGCCTTCGATGCATACGGAGCGCTTGATGACTTCAAGCCATGGACAGGCATCCACTAGCCGCCTCACTAGCCCAAAGTAGCTCCCAGGCATGACCTCCCCAGGCCATAGCCGGACTATTAGGCCCTTCATGGCCTGTTCGACTACCTTATGGAGCTCGAGCAGCTGCTTCAGCTGGTTGCTCAAGGGCACCGGGTGTCCGGCCTCAACATACTGGGACCAGAACACCTTCTCCGTCGAGCTCCCTTCCTCGGCTCGGTAGAATGCGGCAGCATCGGACACACTGCGGGGAAGATCTGCGAATGCTCCTGGAGAGCTCCGGACTCGGGTAAGTAACAAGTAATTCACTTTCACGTGCTTGCTTTGCATAAAGAATGCCTTACCCGCGGCTATCTTCTTCATCGCCTCAATTTCCTAGAGGGCTTTTTGGGCTTCGGCCTTGGCGGATTTGGCGCTCTCAAGGGCCGAGGCAAGCTCGGACTCTCGAGTCTTTGAGTCAAGCTCCAATCTCTCGTGTTTCTTCACAAGAGCATGGAGCTCTTGCCGCACCTCCTCCGCCCGTGCCTCCTGCTTTTCTCGCTCGGTGCGCTCCACGGCCGCATTGTCTTCGGCCTTGGACAGCACTTCCTTCAGGGTCGCCAGCTCGGTTGTGGCCCCTGTAACATTCACGTTGGTCCTGTCACTATTTGCAACCAGGTATTTTTATATATACTTACATCAGGTACTACCTACCTTCCTTGTCCTCGAGCTGCTTCTTGGCAAGGCCAAGCTCGTTCTCGGACCGCTCGAGGCTCTGCTTCAATGCATCGACCTCCGCGGTCAGTGCAGCAGAGGTCAGCAGTGTAGCCTGCATTCCCATATTGACATATTTATGTTAGACTCCTGCGTATATCTTTTCAGATCCTCAGTCCGGCTTTTCTTTCCGAACACCGAACTGAGCATCAGGGGCTACTATCTATGCGGTAATATTTTTACATGTCTTAAATACATACCTCAAAGCCTGTTAGAAGGCTGGCACAGGCTTTTGTCAGCCCGCTTTTGGCGGACTGAACCTTCTGGATCACCGCACTCATAATAGTGCGGTGCTCCTCATCCATGGAGGCGCCATTGAGCACCTCTAGCAAATTATCTGGTGCCTCCGGTTGGATGAAGGTCACCACCATCGTAGGCTTGCCCTTCTTACGAAGGGGCCGCCTGCCAGACTCCGGAACCACTAAAGGTTCCGGTGCGGTGTCCGGCCCAGGGCCGGACTTAGAGCCCTTTGGGGTTTTATCCCCTTTGCGTCTGGAATCTGGAAGGTCGCCTTGCGGCGCCTCCGGGGTTACCCCCTCCTGGCTAGTCCCCTTTTGGGACTCCACTTCGGCGTCATCCGTGGGGCGAGGGGAGGTAGCAGTCGGGAGTGAAAGACTATTCACATCCGACGAATAAAGGGATCCGCTCGACGAAGCGTCGAGCTGGGCCTTGGGCGGACTGCATGATTATGTTCGGCATTAAAAGATACTGTGCAATAAAGGAACACCATGAGTTATTCTGGTATCCGGATACTTACGATTTTGCCAAGGGCTTGGCCCTGGATGGCCACTCCTCTTCGCCGTCGTCGACGTTGGTGGAGTAGCCCGGGAGAAGGGTTTTCCCTTCTTGGACCCTTCGGCCCCCTAGTTGGGGTGGCCTTCCTTTTCTTTCCTCCCCCCGTTGGATGGGGAGAGGCATCTTCTTCCTCCTCCTCACCTTCGTGGGAGGAGTGCGCTTCGGAGTCATCGGACGAGGAATCTGACACTACCAGGCGCCGGGAACTCTTTCGAGTTCCCGTGGCCTTCTTCTTGGCCTTCTTCTCCGGCACCACGTGAGGTGCCGGGACCAGCAGCTTCGCCAAGCGGGCATCTGCTGGGCCTTCGGGCAAAGGAGTCGGACAGTTGATCTGTTCGGACTTCTTCTCCCAGTCCTGTTAAAGGAATGGGAGCTTAGATCCCGCATAGACTCAAACTATGAAAAACAAGTATCCCGTAATGGGTAAAATAAGGTTACCGCGCTGGCTTGGCGCTTCGCGCAGAATCCGCGATCCTCAGTAATGGGGGGGGGTGAACCTCAGAGCCCTTGAATAGCACCTTCGACGCATCTTCGTGCGTTGTGTCAAAGAGCCTGGACAAAGTTTGGTGCTGGGCCGGGTCGAATTCCCATAAGTTAAAAGCCCGTCGTTGACACGGGAGGATCCGGCGGAAGAGCATGACCTGGACTACGGTGACAAGTTTAACCTTCTTGTCAATCAGGTCTTTGATGCAGGTTTGGAGTCCGGTCAGCTCTGCCGAATTACCCCATGATAGGCCCGTCTCTTTCCAGGAGGTGAGCCGTGTGGGGATGCCAGATCGGAATTCGGGGGCCGCTGCCCATTCAGGGTCACGCGGCTCGGTGATGTAGAACCACCCCGATTGCCACCCTTTGATGGTTTCCACAAAGGAGCCCTCGAGCCATGTGACGTTGGGCATCTTGCCCACCATGGCGCCTCCGCACTCCGCTTGCCGGCCGCCCACTACCTCCGGCTTGACATTGAAGGTCTTTAGCCATAAGCCGAAGTGGGGCTTGATGCGGAGGAAGACCTCGCACACGGCGATAAACGCCGAGATGTTGAGGATGAAGTTCGGGGCCAGATCGTGGAAATCCAGGCCGTAGTAGAACATGAGCCCCTGGACAAATGGGAGGAGTGGGAAGCCCAGTGCGCGGAGGAAATGGGGGAGAAACACCACCCTCTCATGGGGCCTGGGGGTGGGAATGAGCTGCCCCTTGTCTGGAAGCCGGTGCGCAATGTCGTTGGACAAGTATCCGGCCTTCCTCAACCTTTTGATGTGCCCCTCCGTGATGAACGAGGCCATCCACCTGCCTCCCACTCCGTACATGGCTGGAGAAGGTTGAGGTGGGAAGTGCGGACTTGGGCGCTGGAGCTCGAGTGCGCGGAGATGGATAAGCAAAGGAGGAAGAAGGCGTAGATGGAAAGGGTGGATCCTTATCCCCTTATATGGGCGGACGAAACTATGTACCCCCACCAGCCTAGTAAAACTCGCTTATCTCCCAAGCGCCGTGATTAATGGCGCGGTTGGGTTACCCACGCCCGTATTGATGAGAATTTCAGAATAAGGGGACATGATCTCTGCTTTGACAAGACGTGCCAAGGAAACCGCCTCGCTAAACACGCTGAGATGGGATAGTTGAATGATTCAAATAAAGGATTGGCTGTGGCGTGATGTCACGCTGCGGAATACGTCAGCAGATTAGATTTGTACAAATATTATTCTCTCTACGGTGGTATGTGGAACTTATTTTGCAGAGCCGGACACTATCCTTGTGTTCAAAATCTTCTATGAAGTATTCGGAGGAGGAACCCGCCTTGCAATGCCGAAGACAATCTGCACGTCGGACTCGTCGTCATTGAAGCCTGGTTCAGGGGCTACTGAGGGAGTCCTGGATTAGGGGGTGTCCGGATGACCGGACTATAACCTTTGGCCGGACTCCTGGACTATGAAGATACAAGATTGAAGACTTCGTCCCGTGTCCGGATGGGACATTCCTTGGCGTGGAAGGCAAGCTTGGCGATACGGATATGTAGATCTCCTCCCATTGTAACTGACTATGTGTAACCCTAGCCCTCTTCAGTGTCTATATAAACCAGAGGGTTTTAGTCCGTAGGACGAACAACAATCATGGCATAGCCTAGCTTCTAGGGTTTAGCCTCTCTGATCTCGTGGTAGATCTACTCTTGTACTACCCATATCATCAATATTAATCAAGCAGGAGTAGGGTTTTACCTCCATCGAGAGGGCCTAAAACTGGGTAAAAACATCGTGTCCCTTGTCTCCTGTTACCATCCGCCTAGACGCACAGTTCGGGACCCCCTACCCGAGATCCGCCGGTTTTGACACCGACAAACACCATCAAGAAACTCCTCAAATTTCATACTGAATACTCGAGTAGTAATATCAGGCTGATCAGCAGCAGTCTGGCCAAGTTCGGCAGCAAGAGCATCGACAATATCTTGCCACCTAGGGTTACACATGGAAGTAATAAACAGATCAGGTGCACCATACTGTCGCCAAATAGCCATGCCGTCACGGTAATTCAGAAGCATATACCGTGGGCCGCCTGTAAAACTGCCATGAAGTATGAATTGCACACCGACATGCTTACCGGTTGAATTACCTTCACCCACATCCGCAACTTGTATAAGGATTAACTTCGCCTTCACGATAATGAGCATAGTACTTGTAGTACTGCAACATGGTAACCTGGCCGGAAGAAGAACCAACATCCTCGGAAGCACAGTCGATATCATCGTCAGCATTTCCGTCGTCCAAGTGTCCGGCAGCTTGCACAGAGTGATGAACGGCAGTCAGGAAATCATTGACGTCGACATATCTAATACCACGGTGGTAGCTCTTATCATCATACGGAAACAGTAGAGGGTACTGCAGGGCCATAAGGTTGCAATTCAACGAAGAGATATGTTTCAACGAACCAGATCACGTTTTCGCAATTACATCGAATCTCCTGCGCTCAGGTGTGAGATCACCAACAATAAGAGCGGCAACCTCGGAAACAGTAGGACCAGAAAAATGTGTACCATGGGCGCCACCATCATCACCCAAGAAACGAATAGAGACCATAGAAACACCCGGAGTACAAAGACTTTGTCGGGCAATCCTAAACTTGTGCACCAAACGATGGTGTGCATTGAGCATGTTTATAAGAGAGGAAACAACCTCAGGATCAGGTTCAAGTGAAGCGGGTTCTTCTCTGTCAAAAACATTCAGCCTACAGTCCACTTCATCGGCAGAATCCACCATATACAGTTGAGCAAATTTCGGAGTTGCACTGTCAGCCGGCAACAACTGACCAACACGATGGCAGACCACACCATTCATCTTGAAAATATAGGGAGCACCTCCAACATTGATGCTACGATCAACCTATGCACCCAAAGATGTAAAACATAACATAGAATTGTACTAGCGTATTGAGAAGAAGCCGCATCCCCATCCCCATCAAAGCGCATCAGCCTGTCCAAAGGAGCAGGCCAATCACCAAATTTCAGAAGTGAAATCCTGCCCGTTTGACAGCATCCAGTGTAAATAGGAGAGCGAGAAGTTGCATGCACATGATTCACAGATCCTTCACGAAACCAGAAGAATGCCCCACACCTGTGACAACACAAAGCCGGACCGCCATAGTACGAACGGTCCCTAGAAGTAACTGCAAAACAGAACATCACATTGGTCCCAGACAAACTATACAAATATAGACCACAAAACGGATGCACCTACTCTTAAGCAAATGGATGTAATCCTTTGAAAAGGGAGGCTGCATGCCGCACACCGCAAAAAACAAGAAAAACATAAAAAAAGTACATAGGAGTGGGCACAAAACAAAGCTGCATGCTAAAGGGGAAAACACCTCTTTTCCGGCCGAACCAGTAGCACCGCATCAACGTCCTCTTACGCCGGCCGCGCATCACCCGAAAGCATTCCATAATAGGAGTAGGCATAACTCAAGTAATAACCACAGAGAAAAAATTAGATTTAAAGCAAAGAAGGAACCATCCGTTGGAGCTGCGAGACTAAACGGGTCAGAAGATGAACTTACCAAGAGGAGTAGGACGACCGAAAGCACCAGCCGAACAGAGAGGCACTACCCTTGGACGGCTCACCGTAGACGAAGAACCAGCTAAATAACGACCAAGATGGAGACCACTAGAAAGATCATAAGGACGGCCAGCTAGTCTGTCAAGCATCTGCACCACCAAGGAATCTGCAAAGAAGTAACATACATACTGTCGGTGTCAAAACCGGCGGATCTCGGGTAGGGGGTCCCGATCTGTGCGTCTTAGGCTGATGGTAACAGGAAGCAAGGGACACAATGTTTACCCAGGTTCGGGCCCTCTCGATGGAGGTAAAACCCTACTTCCTGCTTGATTAATATTGATGATATGAGTAGTACAAGAGTAGATCTACCACGAGATCGTAGAGGCTAAACCCTAAGAGCTAGCCTATGATGGTATGATTGTAATTGTGATCGGCCTTCTAAGGACCATCCTCTCCGGTTTATATAGACATCGGAGAGGGCTAGGGTTTACATGGAGTCGGTTAAAAGGAAGGAAACATAATATCCGGATCGCCAAGCTTGTCGTCCACGCAAAGGAGAGTCCCATCCGAACACGGGCCAAAGTCTTGAGTCTTGTATCTTCACGCTTCGATAGTCCGGACGATGTATATAATCCGGCTGTCCGGATACCCCCTAATCCAGGACTCTCTCAGTAGCCCCTGAACTAGGCTTCAATGATGATGAGTCCGGCGCGCAATCTTGTCTTCGGCATTGCAAGGCGGGTTCCTTCTCCGAATACTCCAAAGTTATTATCGAACACGTAGACCGTGTCCGGATCTGCAAAATTATCTTCACATACCACCATAGAGAGAATGATACTTCAGCTGACAACCTTTTAGATGACGTGATATGCCATTACAACCAGGTTATTATTCAAACCGTTTTTCCACAACGAGCCACAGCGCGTATTGCGAGGCGGTTTCCTTGACACGTCTTGTCAAAGTAGAGATCATGTCCCCTTATCGCGGGATTCTCATCAATATGGGTATGGGTAATCCCCCCGTGCCATCAATCGTGGCGCTTGGGAAGTAAGCGGTTCTCAACAGGCTAATGGGGAGGCACACCGCTTTCGTCGCCTCTATAAAGGGATAAGAGTTCCCCATTCTTACCCACGACTTCTTCCTCCTCTGTCCACTCTTGCCTCCTCGAGCTCCAGCGCCCTAGTCCAAGTCTTCTCCGCACAACTAAACATGTCCGGAGCAGGAGGCAAATGGGTGGCTTCCACCGTGAAGGAGAAGAACATCGCAAGTCTTCGAGCGGCCGGATTCTTGGCTGCAGACATAGCGCACCGGCTACCAGACGACGGGCAGGTCGTTCCAACTCCAGGACCCCACGAGAGGGTCGTGTTTCTGGCCCACTTCGTCCGTGGACCGGGGTTTCCACTCCACCCCTTTGTCCGCGGGCTCATGTTCTACTACGGGCTGGATTTCCATGATCTAGCCCGAACTTCGTCCTCAATATCTTGGCGTTCATCGTCGTATGCGAGGCTTTCCTCCGCATCAAGCCTCATTTCGGCTTGTGGCTGCAAACCTTATGAGTGAAGCTGAAGATCGTAAGCGGCCAGAAAGCGGAGTGCGGAGGAGCCATGGTGGGCAAAATGCCTAACGTCACCTGGCTTGACGGCTCCTTTGCGGAAACCATGAAGGGGTGGCAATCGGGGTGGTTCTACATCACCGAGCCGCGCGACGCCAACTGGGTGGCAGCCCCCGAGTTCCGATCTGGAACCCCTATGCGGCTCACCTCCTGGGAACAGAAGATCCTGCTATGGGGCGAATCTACAGAGCTGACTGGACTCACCACCTGTATCAAGGGCATGAAGGACAAGAGCATCAAGCTTGTCAACGTGATCCAGGTCATGCTCGTTCGCCGGATTCTGCCATGCCAAAGGCGGGCATTCAATCTGTGGGAGTTCGTCCCGGCCGAACACCAGACACTTCAGAGGCTCTACGACATGAAGCACAAAAACGCGTGGAAGGCATTGTTCAAGGCCTCTGAAGTACCTCCTCCCATATCCGAGGATCGTGGGCTCCACGCCGCACGGCATCCTATTCATGTGAGTTCTCAGGCCGCCACCGGATTCGGTTTTTCCCAATACATTCATGGGGGAGCCCTAAGTAATTGTGTCTATTTGTGCAGGATTATGTGGAGACAGCGGAGCGGATTGACTGTCCGGCTCTGCTGCCAGAAAGCCCAGCTAATGATCTTCTGATGAAGATGCTGGTCCCGACGTCCTATAAGGGGTTGGAGAAGAAGGCCGATAAGAAGGCCCCGGGGACCCGAAAGGGTCTCCGGCATAAGGTTTCGCAAGCCTCGTCCGAAGACGACAAGACACACTCCTCCCCCGAAGGGGAAGAAGAAGAAGAGGAGGAGGCCACCCCATCCGGAGAGGACGAGGGGCCTGAGAGGGCGGACCAGGGGACCACGAGAGGCCCCCGGCGCAAGGCCGTCATACCCTTGTCGTCCGATGACGATGAGGCAGATTCCTCCCGCGGAAGCGGGAGAAAACAAGAAACTCCACCTCCCCGTACTGGGGGGGAGAGAAAGAGGAAGGCCGCCCCGGTGGGGGAAACTGGGACGTCCAAGAAGGGGAAAGTGTCCCTTCCGGACTACTCCACCACCGCTGCCGACAGCGAGGAAGGGTGGCTACCCAGGATGAAGCCTTCAGTGCGATCATAAGTATCCGCACTCCATCGTAATTTTGCTTCACAATTTTGTTATAATGCCGAACTTGTATGCAATCCGGCCAGGGCCCATTCCACGGTATCGTCTTTGGACGGGTCCTTGAGTGAGTCAGCAATGAACTCACTCCCGACGGCCACTTCTCCTCGGCCTGCGGATGACACGGAGGTGTTGTCCCAAAGGCTCCCAGAGATGGGGGAGGTGGCCTTGGAGGCGCCTCAAGGTGGCATTCCAGACGTCGAACTCGCGGGGTTCAAGATCCCCGCGGATCGTGTTGATGAGAGCCACGGAAAGCCGAGCTCTCAGCCGAACACTATTCCGGAGCCTTCAGTGGTTCCGGACTTAGGCGGGCAGCCTCTCGTTAGGGAGGGAGGGCCGTCTGTATCGAGGACTTTTATTACACCCGAGGCGCCGGATTGTCTGCTGGAAGCGCTTCGCGGCGCTTCCCTAGATGAAGAGCACCGTACTCTTATGAGTGCGGTGATTCAGAAGGTTTCTTTTGCCAAGAGCGAACTAACCGAAGCCTGCACCAGCCTCCTAACACGCTTTGAGGTAAGTAAAAATGTGTGAAATTACCACCTGATAGGTAGTAGCCCCCGATACTCTATTTGGTGTTCGGAAGGAAAAACCAAACGGAGGGTCAATTATATTCCACAGGAGTCTAACATTAAGTTTGAATGTGAATAAATAGGTTGTGCTGCTGGCCGCTGCTGTCCGTACGGTCGAAATCGCCAGCCTGAAGCAGGACTTGGAGTGGGCACAGGGAGAGCTCGGCCTCACGACGAGGCAGCTCGAGGAGAGCAAAGGTGAATAATTTCCCTCTCTCATATAGTAAAGTACAAATAAAAATAATTATTCTAACGATGAGGCGTTGTCATTTGTTTACAGAGGCCACCACCAAAGCGGCGTATCTTAAGAAAGCGTTGTCCGAGGCCAAACACAAGGCAGCCTTGGAACGCGAGGAGCACAAAAAGCAGGAGGCCCGAGTGGGCGAAGTACAAGAAGAGCTCCAGGAGCTCGGCAAAAAGTTCGAGTCCGTGGAGCATGAGCTTAAAGCAAAAGAGGCCGAGCTTGCGAAGGCCCTTACAAGTATAAAAGACGCCAAGGCCAAAGCCGAGAGGGCACAACAGGAAATCTAGGAGGCCAAAAAGATAGCGGCGGGTAAGAAATTCTTTATGCAAAGCATACATGTGGAGGAGGCGTTTCTTTTACTTACACGAGTCCGGAGCTCTCAAGGGGCATTCGCAGATCTGCCATGCAGCGTATCAGACGCCGCGGAGTTCTACCGTGCTCAGGAGGGGAGCTCAATGGAGAAGCTGTTCTGGTCCCAGTATGCTGTGGCCGAACATCCAACGTCTCTGAGTGACCAACTGAAGCAGTCGGTCGAACTCCACAGGGCGGCCGAAGTGGCTATGAAGGATTTCATAGTCCGGATTTGGCCTGGTGAGCCCCTGCCCACCAGCTACTTCGGCCTGATCAAGCGGATGGTGAATGCGTGTCCGCGCCTGGAAGTCATCAAGCGATCTGTTTGCATTGAGGGTACCCGCGGGCCCTTGCCCGTGCGAAGGTGCATTGGGGCAAGCTGGATGCGGAGAAGCTGGTGAAGGATGGGCCGCCAGAGGGCAAGCCGCATCGCGTTCCCGAGAAGTATTATGATGGCATTTATAAGGGTGCTCGTATCGTGGCCGAAGAATGTACCAAGGACATAATTTTTTGAATGAATTCACTTCCGTCATGTTTGTAATTTAAAGACGAAGTTACTTGAGCTAAGTAGCGCTTCTGTTATTTAAAATATTACCTTCTCTGTGGCTGTTTATCAAATTCTGAAAGTAGGCCAGTCATCGGCTTCCGCACCCATGTAACTAGTACTGGGGTGTTCGTGGATAACACGGACACTCTTTATCCAAATGTTTGGTCCCTTAAGGAGGTGTCCAGCGCAACGAACAAGGCAATCGGACTACGCGGCTTTATAACCTTCACTTAGCCATAGAAGTCTACAATTTTAAATTTCGGCGAAGCCCCTAGAATCCGGAAGGCCGAATTGGGGCGCTACACACGCCTAGATCGGATGAATCCGATTTATCGCCTAAAGCGGAAAAATCTTTAAGGATTTTAAGACCTCTCGAACAGCGACCAGCTCGCGCCACATCATGCCGGTCAGTTTTCAGCTTTCTCTACTAAGGTGCTCGTCCGGCAGAACCAGGGCACAATCGTAGTAGTTCTCCCTATGCTACCTTAGCCGATATAACGGAACGTAAGGCACCAAAACAAGGGAGCCGGACTATCCCAACTATAGACCCAAGACATGATTCGGAGCTGATGCATATAATGCTATAAGTTCGGGGTGCCGCACTGTTGAAAGTGTTCGGACTTGTCGTGCCGTATTATGGGGCGCCATAAGAAGCCGCTGGCAAACTCCACGTACCAAAGTGTACGGATGCAATATTAAATAGACATTTGTAAAAAATGCTCAAAGAAAAATAATAAGCTGACGCTGTATATGATCTCCCATTGATGAATAATACGTTTAGGCGTATGTTTACAATGAATGCATTAAGAGGAGATAAAGAGGATAATTTGACATATCATATCCAGAGGCAGGCTATGTACAGATAGATAAAGCAGGTATAATGATCGCAAATAGATTCCACCTGGGTATTTCCTTCTGTGCGCAAAGCATGTTGCCTCCTTAGTTCTTTCTCCTATGTAAGTCCGATAATCTGGCTCTTCTGGAGAAGCTGCACTAAAGCAATGTCCTTAAAGGTAAATGGAAAGGTTACGAAGCAATACCGTACTGCTGACTGAGCCACTGCTACGCCTCCGCCTGTGCCCATGGTATTTTGAGTGCGTAATTGTGTACGCGTGGCACGGATGCTGCTTTGATGGGATTTGGGCGGAGGCCGGACTGCTAGTCATGCTCTTGGCGTGCCTGCTGATCCTGTTGCAGGGTGTTCCGCCCTCGTTTGGCGGAGCTTGAGGTTGTTGTTGCCTGATTGGTGGTTTGCCGGAGGAGGCCGCATTGTACTTCTGCCACAAGGGCTGCAGTGTGCTCTTCTGTACGGAGAGAGCGGTCCATATTTCCGTTGACTGTTATGACCCCGTGTGGGCCTGGCATCTTGAGCTTGAGGTATGCATAGTGTGGTACCGCATTGAATCTAGTGAATGCGGTTCGTCCGAGCAGTGCATGGTAACCACTGCGGAAAGGGATGATATCAAAGATTAGCTCTTCGCTTCGGAAGTTATCCGGAGATCCGAAGACCACTTCCAATGTTATATAGCCCGTACAACGGGCCTCCACTCCAGGAATTACACCTTTAAAGGTGGTTTTGGTGGGCTTAATCCTTGAAGGATCGATGCCCATTTTGTGCACTGTGTCCTGGTAAAGCAGGTTTAGGCTGCTGTCGCCGTCCATAAGGACTCGCGTGAGGTGGAATCCATTGATGATTGGGTCTAAGACCAATGCGACCGAGCCGCCATGACGGATGCTAATAGGATGATCCCTGCGATCAAAGGTGATCGGACAAGCTGACCATGGGTTGAATTTGGGGACGACTGGCTCCATCGCATAGACGTCCCGTAGTGCTCGCTTCTGTTCCCGCTTGGGGATGTGGGTGGCGTAGATCATGTTGACCGTTTTCACCTTGGGGGGGGGGGGGATTTCTTCTGTCCCCCCATGTTCGGACGCCGGGGCTCCTCGTCATCATCGCTATGCAGCCCCTTGTCCTTGTTTTCGGTGTTTATCTTGCCGGCCTGTTTAAATACCCAGCAGTCTCTATTGGTGTGGTTGGCTGGCTTGTCCGGGGTGCCATAAATTTGGCACGAGCGCTCCAGTATACGGTCTAGACTAGACGGTCCCTGATTATTTCTCTTGAATGGCTTCTTCCGCTGACCGGATTTGGATCCGCTGAATCCGACATTGACCGTCGTGTCTTCGGTGCTGTCGCCATTGTTCCGTTGCTTGTGTTTGTTGCGCCGTAGCTTGCCGTTATTGTCACGGACATCTGACGTGCCAGAATGTGTCATAGTGCTGCTGCACGCCAACCAACTGTCCTCGCCCGCACAAAAGCGGGTCATTAGTGTAGTGAGAGCTGCCATGGACTTGGGTTTCTCCTGGCCGAGGTGTCGGGCGAGACACTCGTCGCGGATATTATGCTTGAAGGCCGCCAGGGCTTCGACATCCGGACAGTCGACTATTTGTTTCTTTTTAGTTAGGAACCAAGTCCAGAATTTCCTGGCTAATTCTCCGGGCTGTTGAGTAATGTGGCTCAAGTCATCGGCATCCGGAGGTCGCACATATTTGCCTTGGAAGTTGTCAAGGAATGCGTCTTCCAGGTTTTCCCAACTGCCAATGGAATTTGCGGGCAGGCTGTTAAGCCGATGCCTAGCGGGTCCTTTGAGCTTGAGGGGAAGATACTCGATGGCATGTAGATCATCTCCGCGGGCCATGTGAATGTGGAGAAGGAAATCTTTGATCCATACTGCGGGGTCTGTTGTGCCATCGTATGATTCAATGTTTACTGGTTTGAACCCTTCTGGGAATTCATGATCCATTACTTCATTGGTGAAGCAGAGGGGGTGTGCGGCGCCTCTGTGCTGGGCTATCTCGCGACGCAGTCCGGCTGCGTCTGACTGGATATATTCGGCCCGGCCGGATTTGCTAGTGTATCTGGTATGACGGTCATCGTCATGTGTTGCGGCTCGCTGATACGTCTCCATCGTATCTATAATTTTTGATTGTTCCATGCCAATATTATTCAACTTTCATATACTTTTGGCAACTTTTTATACTATTTTTTGGGACTAACATATTGATCCAGTGCCTAGTGCCAGTTCCTGTTTGTTGCATGTTTTTTGTTTCGCAGAAACACAATATCAAACGGAGTCCAAACGGGATAAAAATGGACGGAGATTTTTTTTGGAATATTTATGATTTTTGGGACGTGAAATCAACGCGAAACGGTGTCCGGGGTGGTCACGAGGTAGGGGGGCGCGCCCTACCCCCCAGGCGCGCCCCTGACCCTCGTGGTCCACCAGTAAGGCGGTTGACTCTCTTCTTTTGGCGCAAGAAAGCTAATTTTATGAGAAAGATCTGGGCGAAAGATTCACCCCAATCGGAGTTACGGATCTCCAGATATAAAGAAAACGATGAAGGGGTAGAAACAGAGAACGCAGAAACAGAGAGATAGATCCAATCTCGGAGGGCTCTCGCCCCTCCCAAGCCATGGGAGCCAGGGACCAGAGGGGAAACCCTTCTCCCATCTAGGGAGGAGGTCAAGGAAGAAGAAGAAGAAGAAGGGGGGCCCTCCCCCCCTTGCTTCCGGTGGCGCCGGAGCGCTGCCGGGGTCCATCATCATCACCTCGATCTTCACCAACACCGCCGTCATCTTCACCAACATCTCCATCACCTTCCCCCTTCTATATCCAGCGGTCCACTCTCCCGCAACCCGCTATACCCTCTACTTGAACATGGTGCTTTATGCTTCATATTATTATCCAATGATGTGTTGCCATCCTATGATATCTGAGTAGATTTCTATTGTCCTACCGGTGATTGATGAATTGCTATGATTGGTTTGAGTTGTATGTTTTATTATTGGTGCTGTCCTATGGTGCTCTCCGTGTCGCGCAAGCGTGAGGGATTCCCGCTGTAGGGTTTGCAATATGTTTGTGTTTTGCTTATGGTGGGGCGTGATTGACAGAAGCACAAACTCGAGTAAGTAGGTTTTTTACGTATGGGATAAAAGGGGACTTGATGCCTTAATGTTATGGTTGGGTTTTACCTTAATGAATCTTTAGTAGTTGCGGATGCTTGCTAGAGTTCCAGTCATAAGTGCATATGATCCAAGTAGAGAAAGTATGTTAGCTTATGCCTCACCCTCAAATAGAATTGCAACAATGATCACCGGTCTAGTTATCGATTGCCTAGGGACAAATAACTTTCTCGTAACAAAAAAGCTCTCTACTAAAACTAATTTAGTTGTGACTTTGTCTAAACAGCCCCTAGCTTTTATTTGCGTGTTCTTTATTATCTTGCAAACCTATTCTATCACACCTACAAAGTACTTCTAGTTTCATACTTGTTCTAGGTAAAGAGAACGTCAAGCGTGCGTAGAGTTGTATCGGTGGTCGATAGAACTTGAGGGAATATTTGTTCTACTTTAGCTCCTCATTGGGTTCGACACTCTTACTTATCGAAAACTGTTGCGATCCCCTATACTTGTGGGTTATCAAGACCTTTTTCTGGCGCCATTGCCGGGGAGTCATAGCGTGGGGTGAATATTCTCGTGTGTGCTGGTTTGCTTTATCACTAAGTAATTTTTATTAGCTGTTCTTAGTTGTTTTCTATCTTTACTTATGGGTAGGAAACGCAAAATACCAAAAAAATTAGTTGTACCTACTGCTCCAATGGTTGAAGAACCACTCAAAATCTATCACACTACTGAAGCTTTTTACTTGGATCATCTTCGATCCCTTTGTGCTCGTGCTGAAACCCCAACTAGCTTAGTTGAGGGCAAATCTTTAGATGAGCATGCTTGTTATGTGCGACACCGTATATCTGAAAAAGGGAAATTATTATGGGGTCAAATTCAACGTTTGCAATGCTATGCTTGGAATTTATGTGAAATATATGATGTTACTTGTTGTTCTGAAAACCCTAAGAAACACCTTCCCTATCAATGTGAGTTTAGTGATAATGGAATCGTATCTTCATATGCTAAGGGTGTTTACAATTACTATGATGTTCAACAAATTGAAGAATTTGTTGCTTTTAAGGGTGCTTATGAAATTTATTCTTTGATTGAAACGTATGATGCTGCTTTTCACAAATCTGAAAATTTTGCCATACTTGAATATTGTTATGAGAATTATGCTTCTAATGCCTATGTTAAACAATTTATCGAGGAGTTCTTCGCTGTCCAAGAAGAGAATAATATTTTGCAGGAAGCTATGGAACAAGAAATTGATGAAACTATGAGCTCATTGGATGAAAAATATGAGGAGGAAAGCGAAGAACAAAAGGAGGAAGAGCGGATTGATCACCCGTGCCCACCTTCTAATGATAGTAACCCTCCAACTCATACATTATTTAATTCCCCTTCATGCTTACCAAAGGATGATTGCTATGATGACTGTTATGATCCCTATGATTCTTTTGAAATATCCCTTTTTGATGATGCTTGCTATGCTTGTGGCCAAGATGCCAATATGAATGATGCTTATGGAGATGAACTTGCTATAGTTCCTTATGTTAAACATGAAATTGTCACTATTGCACCCACGCATGATAGTCCTATTATCTTTTTGAATTCTCCCGATTATACTATATCGGAGAAGTTTGCACTTATTAAGGATTATATTGATGGGTTGCCTTTTACCGTTGCACATGATGATTTTGATAGATATAATATGCATGTGCTTGATACTCCTACTTGCAATTATTATGAGAGGGTAACTCTATCTCCACCTCTCTATGTTTCCAACGCGATAAAATTGCAAGAAACTGTTTATACTATGCATTGGCCTTTACTTTGTGTGCATGAATTGTTCTTTTATGACATGCCGATGCATAGGAAGAGAGTTAGACTTCGTCATTACATGATATATGTTACTTTGTGCTCATTACTAAATTACAAATCATTGTTAATTAAAATTGGCTTTGATATACCTTGGGATCCGGGTGGATTCATTACTTGAGCACTAAATGCCTAGCTTAATGGCTTTAAAGAAAGCGCTGCCAGGGAGACAACCCGGAAGTTTTAGAGAGTCATTTATTTCTGTTGAGTGCTTTCATATAGTTTAAAAAACAAAAAAATAAAGAGGGGAACCTAAAACTTTTCAAAAAGGAAAGTGAAAGTGAGAAAGACAAGCATTGTTGAAGTGGGAGAGCTCCTTGAACTTTGTTCATGCTCACGGAAACTTTGTGAATCTTGATTACAGAAACTTTTCATCAAAAATAATTATCCCCTTGTACAATTCCATTGTATTATAAAAGTAATGTGCCAAGGTTTGCCTTTAGGATGTTTACAATGCTTGTTGGTTTGTACGGTGCAGGACAGAAACTTTGGCTGTAGTGCGCGATTTTACATTTTTAACTGGAACGTCAATTGGTTCTGATTCCTTTTGCACTGTATTTCTGTACAACTTGTTTATTTTTCCTAATTTTGGTAGAATGTTTGGGGCACCAGAAGTATGGTGGATGTTCAGATTGCTACAGACTGTTCTGTTTTTGACAGATTCTGTTTTTGATGCATAGTTTGCTTGTTTTGATGAATCTATCAATTTATATCAGTGGATTAAGCCATGAAAAAGCTATATTACAGTAGACACAATGCAAAAACAAAATATGAATTGGTTTGCAATAGTACTTAGAGTGGTGATTTGCTTTATTATACTAATGGATCTTACCGAGTTTCCTGTTGAAGTTTTGTGTGGATGTAGTGTCTAATCGAGATGTTTCGATGTGAGAAGAAGGAAGAGAGGCAAGAGCTCAAGCTTGGGGATGCCCGAGGCACCCCAAGTAAATATTCAAGGAGACTCAAGCGTCTAAGCTTGGGGATGCTGGGGAGGCATCCCCTATTTCTTCAAGCAATATCGGTATGTTTTCGGATTCGTTTCGTTCATGCATTATGTGCAAGTCTTGGAGCATCTTTTGCAATTAGGTTTTTATTTTTATTTTATGCACCATGCTGGTATGAGATAGTCCTTGGTTGATTTATAGAATGCTCACTGCACTTCACTTATATCTTTTGAGCATGGCTTTATAGAATGCTTCATGTGCTTCACTTATATCATTTGAAGTTTGGATTGCCTGTTTCTCTTTACATAGACAACCGCCATTTGTAGAATGCTCTTTTGCTTCACTTATATTTGTTAGAGCATGGGCATATCTTATGTAGAAAGAATTAAACTCTCTTGCTTCACTTATATCTATTTAGAGAGATGACAGGAATTGGTCATTCACATGGTTAGTCATAAAATCCTACATAAACTTGTAGATCGCTGAATATGATATGTTTGATTCCATGCAATAGTTTTGCGATATAAAGATGGTGATATTAGAGTCATGCTAGTGGGTGGTTGTGGATTGTAGAGACACTTGTGTTGAGGTTTGTGATTCCCGTAGCATGCACATATGGTGAACCGCTTTGTGATGAAGTTGGAGCACAATTTTATTTATTGATTGTCTTCCTTATGAGTGGCGGTCGGGGACGAGCGATAGTCTTTTCCTACCAATCTATCCCCCTAGGAGCATGCGCGTAGTACTTTTTTTTTCAATGGCTTGTAGATTTTTGCAATAAGTATATGAGTTCTTTATCACTAATGTTGAGTCCATGGATTATACGCACTCGCACCCTTCCATCATTGCTAGCCTCTTCGGTACCGTGCATTGCCCTTTCTCACCTCGAGAGGCGGTGCAAACTTCGCCGGTGCATCCAAACCCCGTGAAATGATACGCTACGCTCTATCACACATAAGCCTCCTTATATCTTCCTCAAAACAGCCACCATACCTACCTATCATGGCATTTCCATAGCCATTCCGAGATATATTGCCATGCAACTTCCATCATCATCATATTCATGACTTGAGCATTCATTGTCATATTGCTTTGCATGATCGTAAGATAGCTAGCATGATGTTTTCATGGCTTGTCCGTTTTTTGATGTCGTTGCTATGCTAGATCATTGCACATCCCGGTACACCGCCGGAGGCATTCATATAGAGTCATATCTTTGTTCTAGATATTGAGTTGTAAGTAAATAAAAGTGTGATGATCATAATTATTAGAGCATTGCCCCAGTGAGGAAAGGGTGATGGAGACTATGATTCCCCCACAAGTCGGGATGAGACTCCGGTCTTTATGAAAAATAAAAGAGGCCAAAGAAGCCCAAATATAAAAAAAGAGGCCAAAGAAGCCCACCAAAATTTTTTATCAAAAAATAAAAAAAAATGAGAGAAAAAGAGAGAAGGGGCAATGTTACTATCCTTTTACCACACTTGTGTTTCAGAGTAGCACCATGTTCTTCATAGAGAGAGTCTCCTATGCTTTCACTTTCATATACTAGTGGGAATTTTCATTATAGAACTTGGCTTGTATATTCCGATGATGGGCTTCCTCAAATGCCTGAGGTCTTCATGAGGAAGCAAGTTGGATGCACACCCACTTAGTTTTCAGTTTGAGCTTTCATACACTTATAGCTCTAGTGCATCTGTTGCATGGCAATCCCTACTCCTCGCATTGACATCAATTGATGGGCATCTCCATAGCCCGTTGATTAGCCGCATTGATGTGAGACCTTCTCCCTTTTTGTCTTCTCCACATAACCCCCACCATCATATTCTATTCCACCTATCGTGCTATGTCCATGGCTAATGCTCATGTATTGCGTGAAAGTTGAAAAAGTTTGAGATTATTAAAGTATGAAACAATTGCTTGGCTTGTCATCGGGGTTGTGCATGATTAAATACTTTGTGTGGTGAAGATAGAGCAACAGTCAGACTATATGATTTTGTAGGGATAACTTTCTTTGGCCATGTTGTTTTGAAAAGACATGATTGCTTTATTGGTACGCTCGAAGTATTATTTATTTTATGTCAAATGATAGACTATTGCTTTGAATCACTCGTGTCTTAATATTCATGCCATGATTAGACATATGATCAAGATTATGCTAGGTAGCATTCCACATCAAAAATTATCTTTTTTTATCATTTACCTACTCGAGGACGAGCAAGAATTAATCTTGGGGATGCTGATACGTCTCCGTCGTATCTATAATTTTTTATTGTTCCATGCCAATATTATTCAACTTTCATATACTTTTGGCAACTTTTTATACTATTTTTTGAGACTAACATATTGATCCAGTGCCCAGTGCCAGTTCCTGTCTGTTGCATGTTTTTTATTTCGCAGAAACACAATATCAAACAGAGTCCAAACGGGATAAACGGATGGAGATTTTTTTATAATATTTATGATTTTTGGGAAGTGAAATCAACGCGAAACGGTGTCCGGGGTGGTCACGAGGAAGGGGGCGCGCCCTACCCCCCCAGGCGCTCCCCTGACCGTTGTGGTCCACCCGTAAGGCGGTTGATGCTCTTCTTTTGGCGCAAGAAAGCTAATTTTATGAGAAAGATCTGGGCGAAAGATTCACCCCAATTGGAGTTACGGATCTCCAGATATAAAGAAAACGGTGAAGGGGTAGAAACAGAGAACGCAGAAACAGAGAGATAGATCCAATCTCGGAGGGGCTCTCGCCCCTCCCAAGCCATTGGAGCCAAGGACCAGAGGGGAAACCCTTCTCACATCTAGGGAGGAGGTCAAGGAAGAAGAAGAAGAATGTGGGCCCTCTCCCACTTGCTTCCGGTGGCACCAGAGCGCTGCCGGGGGCCATCATCATCACTGCGATCTTCACCAACACCGCTGTCATCTTCACCAACATCTCCATCACCTTCCCCCTTCTATGTCCAGCAGCCCACTCTCCCGCAACCCGCTATACCCTCTACTTGAACATGGTGCTTTATGCTTCATATTATTATCCAATGATGTGTTGCCATCCTATGATGTCTGAGTAGATTTCTATTGTCCTACCGGTGATTGATGAATTGCTATGATTGGTTTGAGTTGTATGTTTTATTATTGGTACTGTCCTATGATGCTCTCCGTGTCGCGCAAGCGTGAGGGATTCCCGCTGCAGGGTTTGCAATATGTTTATGATTTGCTTATGGTGGGTGGCGTGAGTGACAGAAGCACAGACCCGAGTAAGTAGGTTGTTTACGTATGGGATAAAAGGGGACTTGATGCCTTAATGCTATGGTTGGGTTTTACCTTAATGAATCTTTAGTAGTTGCGGATGCTTGCTAGAGTTCCAATCATAAGTGCATATGATCCAAGTTGAGAAAGTATGTTAGATTATGCCTCTCTGTCGGTGCCAAAATCGGCGGATCTCGGGTAGGGGGTCCCGAACTGTGCGTCTAGGTGGATGGTAACAGGAGACAAGGGACACGATGTTTTTACCCAGGTTTGGGCCCTCTCGATGGAGGTAAAACCCTACTCCTGCTTGATTAATATTGATGATATGGGTAGTACAAGAGTAGATCTATCACGAGATCAGAGAGGCTAAACCCTAGAAGCTAGCCTATGGTATGATTGTTGTTCGTCCTACGGACTAAAACCCTCCGGTTTATATAGACACCGGAGAGGGCTAGGGTTACATAGAGTCGGTTACAATGGGAGGAGATCTACATATCCATATCGCCAAGCTTGCCTTCCACGCCAAGGAAAGTCCCATCCGGACACGGGACGAAGTCTTCAATCTTGTATCTTCATAGTCTAGGAGTCCGGCCAAAGGTTATAGTTAGGCTATCCGGACACCCCCTAATCCGGGACTCCCTCAGTAGCCCCCGAACCAGGCTTCAATGACGATGAGTCCGGCACGCAAATTTGTCTTCGGCATTGCAAGGCGGGTTCTTTTCCAAATTCCATATACCTGTTGAATAGTGTCCGGCTTCTGGTGTATGTTGCACTCCTTGGCTTCTGTGCCCAATAATGACCATCTTCCACGTGTCAAACGAATGCGAAAAGCCAAGTAGTTTTTTAATTTACCCCCTAGCTGCGTAAATGAGCCGCCCATAAAAGAGACGGGGGTTTAAATCCAAATCACACCATCTTCCCTCCGCGAGCATTCATCGGAGCGCATTCGACTGAGATCCAGTCCATCATGGCCAGTCGACGCAGCTCCTCCTCTCTCCCCCTCAGCCCTCAGCCTGGAGATTGGGAGAGATGCTCCGTCCCGCACAGCGAGCTAGTGGCGCTCCAAGCCAAAGGGTTACTCCCCCCAGCCTACATGGTCCCGGTTTGAGCCGGGCTCGCCACCTATAATGGTGGAGAGCAAGCGGAGAGCATCCCCAATCCCTCCAAAGGAGAGCGGGTATGCCTTGTCCCTTATTTCTTAATAGGGCTCAGATTTCCAATTCATCCGTTTCTCCGGGGGCTCCTGGAGTTCTACGGCCTCCAGTTGCACAGCCTTACGCCTGCCTCCATATTGCATATTGTGGGCTTTGTAGCCCTTTGCGAGCTGTTTTTGGGTATCGAGGCTCATTTCGCGCTGTGGAAGAAGCTGTTCTGCCTTGTGCCCCGTTCTTAGGAGGGGTCGATATATCAAGTGGGCGGAGCCGAACTATGGTGCATCGCCGGGACCGGATATCTATCCGGAACCCCAAAGAAGGCGTCCGAAGACTGGCCTTCAAAATGGTTTTATATAGAAGACGTCCCCCTGTCGGACCCTGTACGGATCGGCCTCCCTGAGTTTGATAATGCTCCTTTGAAGAAGCTCCTAAGCTGGCGTCCATGGAGCCCTCAGAAGGAAAATGACAAGGACATCCTTTACCTGATGAGCCGGATAAGGTTGTTAGCTCATTCCGGACTGACCATGATCGAGGTCATGGCCACATGCATTATGCGGGGGGTGCAGCTGCTTCAGTATAGAGGCCACCCCATGTGGGATTTCAACGGGAAGGACGACGCCACCCGGTGCGGTCGTAAGGGGCCGGAATCAGCTGCCGCTCTAATAAAGATCTTGTCCAATTTGTACAAGGGAGAAGAGGAGGAATTCCTCCGCGTCAACCCACGGGGCGGATTTTCCATGTACAATCCTCCAAGCTGGGTAAGCGAACACTTTCACTTGCCCAATCGTTTCGTATTCCCATAGTTAAATATTTAGTATAGCAATTTCAACGGAGATAAACAGCCCTCCTCCACAACCCGAGGACCCGGAACGGTCCTTCGATCCATACTCCCAAGAGGACCCGGACTTATGTGTGGAGCTGATCGATGGGGTGTTTCATCAATTGAGCAAGGACAACACCTTAGTGGCCATTACGGCTGACTATCCCGGACTACCTCCAGCCTCACTAGTAACTGGGACTGAAGTCCCAGTACTTTTAAGATGATCCACTCGAGCTTATTTTTTATCACCGTATACCAACGGCGTTTTTGCAGGGGAAGTCCTTGAGGCGGAGGGCCGAGCCTGCGGCGGCTAGCCAACAAGGGGCATCAAGGCCCGGCAGGCTGAAAAGAAGTGCGGTCCGTATTGAGACGCCGGCGCAACGGTATGGCGTGCCATTCTATTCCCAGGTTTTATTCCCTCAAGGCATACTAATGCTCGCGCTCTCTTCAGGAAAAAGAGCGCTCGCCGGACTATATCTGGAGAGGTTGCCAATCGTGCCTCCACCAGTCAGGCTTCAAGGTCGGGTCCGGAAGCGGAGATGAGCACGAGGCGCGCACCGGACGCTCCTCCGACAGAGGATGTGGACGGGCTGTCTGCCACCAATTCCGAGGTGGAGAGTGCCATGAACCACAGGCGTCGCCGGACAATTCTTCGTGACACTTGTTTCTCCCAAGAGGCGTTGGATGCCTTCAATACGGGAGATGCATACCTCCGTGCCGCTCAAAATGGTCTAGCCAGAGCCACAGAGCAGTATGTAAAAGACATACGGGTTAGAAAATTTGATGGTTATATATGTCAGTAGCCCCTGAGACTTGAAACAGTTAGAATAACTGATTTAAGGATCATTTGTTATGCAGGATCTTTCAGAAAAGAATACCCAACTGTCCCAGGAGCTGGAAGAGTGCAAAGCCCAACTTGAGGCCGCACTAGCCGCGGTAGGGGAGGCCAAGGAGACCCCCTCTGGTAATATATGCTTCAAAGGATAAGTATGTTTGTGAAGTGCGGCATGTGTGAAAATCTGACAATAACATTGCAGATGGTGCCGGAGTGGATCTGGACAAACAACAACTCTTACGCCGGTTAAAGGCCGGTGAGAACGTGCTTACGAGGGTGAGGCAAGAGAAGAATAAGCTCCAAGATGCCAACACCCAGCTGGGCGAGGAACTAAAGGATGTTCGTGCTCAGCTGTCGGACTCCGTGAAGGAGAATTGGCGGCTTCAACGCGGCATTTTTAGTAAGTTCTTGAATGAACTTCGAAAAAGGAGTTTGGCGAGGAAGTCGATTGACAGAGTTATGTCTGTAGGTATGCTGACAGGTCGACCTGCAGAGGAAATGCCCGGTTCTACGAGTGACATTCTTCCCGAGCTCTCACAACTGCACGAACGAGTTCGGCAGGTGATGCAAGGCATCGCCCAGGACTTGTGGCTATCCGTCTCCCTGCCCGAAGGCCTCGAAGAGCTTGTAGAGAAGCTGAAGGGAGCGCGGCGGTGCTTCCGATTATGGAAGATATCAGCCTGCCGTCAAGGCGCCAGGGAGGCCTGGGCCATGGTGAAGACGCGGTACACGAAGGCTGACCCAAACCACATTGCCGAGGTCAGACCTGTAGGGCCCGATGGGAAGGAGATCCCTGTGAGTTTAGTGTACGGACAGGTAGAGTTGGACGCCAAATATTCTCAACAGGACTGTAAACTAGACAGCCTGTTGGATGGTATTGAAAAGGAATATACCCAGTCAAATTTACTATGTAATTTAAGATGACATGTAAAATGCCTTCTAGCCGGATTGTAGATCGTTTGTCATGGCGGACCTTTTCGCTTCAGCCTCAGGACCCGATAGTCCGGAGTGTGTCCGAATACCCTCTCGATTATGTAAGAACCGGGGCATGCGTGGAGACCAGGTGTAGGGGTCATTAGTGCTTGAACAGACAAGTGCCCAACTAGTTATGTTATATTACATGGTTAGTAAGAAACATCTTCCAGGGAGAATAGTTCCGTTAGGGGTTCCTTTCTCTGGGAGGCATGCCCTAAAGTGCATGTTCGGACTGCGATAAAAGCAGAAAAGCATCTGGGGGCGGATAAATAAACGACTGGGAAATCATCTTTTAGTTCACTGACCGAATATTCCCTTAAGAACGCTAGCTTTCAGCTTCACCCAGTCTGAGGTACACATCCGGCTGACCCGGCAGTAACAATCGCAGAGGTGCTCCCTTTACCGCCTAGCCGAACAATCGGGAACGTAGGGGTAAGCACAGGAGCTAGGCAACCCAGCTTGGCCAAAACTTAAGTCATATCGATGCATATAATGGTGAATAAAAGGTACATGCGGAAGTGTGACACATGTGTTGGGCATGAGGCCCGTATAAACAAACTTCTGTTAGAGAAGCCCCCATGTATTATGAGCGCGGATAGCGCGTCAATTGTGTGCGAACAAGGCACAAACGAGCCCTTAAAGGCTGTAAGAGAAAAGGAGGGAGAAGGAGAGAAATATAAGACAGCTAATGTGTAAAAAATAGATAGAGGAAGGAGACGAACACAGAGTCCGACGCTAGGCGTAGAATCTTCGTAGACGGGCTCCGTTCCATGGGTTCGGCTCGAGTCGGTTATCCGATGCATCTCGCAGATGGTACGCTCCACCAGTCAGGACTTGGTCAATTATGAAGGGACCTTCCCATTTGGGCTTAAGTTTGTCCTTTTTCTTGTCCGGCAGGCGTAGAACTAACTGGCCAACATTGTAAGTTTTGGCCCGTAGTTCTCTGCTTTGATATCTTCGAGCCTGCTGTTGATAAAATGCGGAACGGGCTTTTGCCACGTCGTGTTCCTCCTCCAAGGCGTCCAAACTGTCCTGCCGATCGAGTTCGGCTTCTCTTTCTTCATACATGCGCACGCGAGGTGAGTCATGAATTATGTCGCAGGGCAGAACTGCCTCTGTGCCGTATACCATAAAGAATGGTGTGAATCCGGTAGTGCGATTCGGCATGGTCCGCATCCCCCAGAGTACAGAGTCGAGCTCCTCTACCCTGTGCGTATTATATTCCTTGAGGGACCGCACTAACCTGGGTTTGATGCCGCTCATGATTAGACCATTTGCTCGCTCGACTTGACCGTTAGTTTGTGGGTGATAGACTGAAGCGTAGTCGAGCTTGATGCCCATGTTTTTGCACCAGAGTTTGACCTCTTCGGTCATAAAGTTCGTGCCATTCTCAGTGATGCTGCTGCGGGGGACGCCATAATGGTGTACGACCCCTGATATGAAGTCTATCACCGGTCCGGATTCGGCCGTCTTAACAGGCTTGGCCTCTATCCATTTGGTGAATTTGTCCACCATGACCAGTAGGTATTTTTGCTTGTGGGTTCCTCCCTTAAGGGGTCCAACCATGTCAAGCCCCCAGACCACGAAGGGCCAGGTGATGGGTATAGTTTGGAGGGCAGTGGGTGGCATATGGCTTTGGTTAGCAAAGAGTTGGCAACCGACGCATCGTTGGACTAAGTCCGGAGCATCTGCTCGGGTCGTCGGCCAATAAAATCATGTACGGAAGGCCTTTCTTACAAGGGCCCGGGCTGCGGCGTGGTGCCCGCCGAGTCCGGCATGAATTTTTGCCAGGAGATTTCGCCCTTCCTCTTCGGAGATACACCTTTGAAGGACTCTGGTGGTGCTTTTCTTATAAAGCTCTCCCTCATGGACTTTACAGGCTTTAGATCGCCGCACTATGCAGCATGCCTCGTTTTGGTCCTCAGGAAGTTCCTGCCTGGTCAGGTAGGCTAGGAATGGTTTTGTCCACGGGGCAATGACTGCCATTATTACATGGGCTGAAGATGTTGCTTCGTTGGCCGAGCCTCCCGTTGAGTCAGAATGTTCGGTGTCGGGCGGTGCGGTTGGATCCGGGCTGTTATTTCCGGATTCCCCTTCCCATGATACGGATGGCTTGAATAGCCTCTCCAAGTAAATGTTGGGGGGGGGGGGACTGCATCGCGCTTTGCGCCGATGCGTGCCAAGACGTCTGCTGCCTGATTGTTTTCCCGGGCTATATGGTGAAATTCGAGCCCTTCGAACCAAGCTGACATTTTCGGATCCTTGGCGTCAAAGTCTCCATTTATTTGGGATATCGCGAGGTTCGAATCCCCACGCACCTCTAGACGTTGAATGCCCATGGAGACTGCCATCCGGAGACCATGTAGAAGGGCCTCGTATTCGGCTGCGTTATTGGAGTCTGTATACATTATCTGGAGTACGTATTGAACTGTATCTCCTGTTGGGGACGTCAGAACGACGCCAGCCCCCAGACCAGCTAACATTTTGGAGTCGTCGAAGTGCATGACCCAATTGGAATATGTGCCGTACTCTTTAGGGAGTTCGGCTTCAGTCCATTCAGCGACGAAGTCAGCCAAAACTTGCGACTTGATAGCTCGCAGTGGCTTGTAGGTTATGTCGAACGGGAGGAGCTCGATGGCCTATTTGGCAATCCGTCCCGTCGCGTCGCAGTTGTTTATAATGTCATTAAGAGGTACTTCGGAGGCTACTGTTATTGAACACTCTTGAAAGTAGTGTCGCAGCTTCCGGGATGCCATAAATACCGCGTACGCTATCTTTTGATAATGCGGGTACCGTGACTTGCATGGAGTGAGGACAGTGGACACGTAGTAAACTGGTTTTTGAAGGGGGAATTTGTGTCCGTCCGTTTCTCGTTTGACGACGAGCACTGCGCTTACAACTTGATGAGTTGCCGCAATGTACAATAGCATTGGTTCGCCGATGTTAGGCGCGGCCAGGACCGGGTTTGTTGCCAATATGGCTTTTATTTCTTTGATTCCGGTCGTGGCGGCATCCGTCCACTCGAAGTGTTTGGTGCGCCGGAGGAGGCGATAAAGGGGTAATGCCTTTTCTCCCAAACAGGAGATAAAGCGGCTTAGAGCCTCCATGCATCCAGTCAATTTTTGTATTTGTTTGAGGTCTTTTGGAATATCCAATTGTGACAGAGCTCGGATCTTGGCTGGGTTTGCTTCAATTCCTCTACCGGATACGATGAAGCCCAAGAGCTTTCCGGCTGGTACGCCGAAAACGCATTTTTCTGGGTTAAGCTTGATGTCATATGTCCGGAGGTTATCGAATGTGAGCCTCAAGTCTTCTACTAGAGTTTCGACATGCTTGGTTTTGACGACCACGTCATATACATATGCTTCAACTGTTTTGTCAATCTGGTTTGCCAGACATGTCTGAATCATGCGCTGATATGTTGCACCGGCGTTTTTGAGCCCGAAGGGCATTGTGCTGAAGAAGAATGGGCCGTATGGGGTGATGAATGTCGTTGCGGCTTGGTCTGGCTCTGCCATCTTAATTTGATGGTAGCCGGAGTATGCGTCGAGGAAACACAATGAATCGTGTCCTGCGGTGGCATCGATAATTTGATCGATGCGTGGGAGGGGGAAGGGATCCTTTGGGCAGGCCTTGTTGAGGTCCTTGAAATCGACGCATAGGCGCCAGGATCTGTCCTTCTTTGGTACCATCACCAGGTTTGCTAGCCAGTCCGGATGTTTTATATCTCTGATGAATCCGGCCTCCAATAGTTTGGCTAGCTCCTCTCCCATGGCTTGTCTCTTAGGTTCAGAGAAACGCCGAAGAGCCTGCTTGACAGGCTTGAATCCTTTTAGGATGTTTACGCTGTGTTCGGCCAGCCTGCGTGGGATTCCTGGCATGTCTGAAGGGTGCCACGCAAAAATGTCCCAATTTTCGCGTAGGAATTCTTGTAGTGCGGCATCAACATCAGGGTTTAATTGCGCCCCGATGGAGGCCGTTTTTGTAGGGTCCGTTGGATGGACTTGGAATTTGACTATTTCGTCCGCCAGTTTAAAAGAGGTGGACTCGGATCTTTTATCGAGTATCACGTCGTCCCTGTTCACCGTGGAGCGCAGCGCAGTCAGTTCCTCGGCCGCTAGGGCTTCAGATAGTGCCTCGAGGGCTAGTGCGGCTGTCTTATTTTCGGCGCGGAGTGCTATGTCCGGGTCACTAGCAAGAGTGATGATTCCGTTGGGCCCGGGCATTTTGAGCTTCATGTACCCGTAATGGGGTATAGCTTGAAAAATTGTGAATGCCTCTCGCCCTAATAGAGCATGGTATCTGCTGCTGAACGGGGCGACTTGAAACGTGACCTCCTCGGACCTGTAATTATCCGGCGTGCCAAACACCACATCCAGTGTGATTTTTCCTGTACAGCACGCTTCCCGACTGGGGATTATTCCTCTAAAGGTTGTGTTGCTTCGCTCAATGCGGCTCCAGTCTATTTCCATTTTTTGAAGGGTTTCCTCATAAATGAGGTTCAATCCGGTTCCATACCCTGTAGAGGGTTTTTGCTTTTTGGTGTTTAACCCAGGTGCCTGGCGATAATGCACCTTTTTATTTCGGACTAGGGTTGTATTCAGGGCCGGATTGTCCCAAAATTTTATTTCGGTTTTCCATGCGCTTTCCGTCGCACAGTACTTTCGTACTACGGATGCCAAGTCGGCGAAGCGTGTAATTTCATGGCGACTTATGTCGTTGAGGATTCCCTTGTTCGTGCAATTATTGCAGAAGAATGAAATTGCATCCTCCTCGCGGCAGTCCTCTATCATGTTCATAACTAGGAGGAATCTGGCCCAGTAATAGTGTACTGTTTCTGCGGGCTCTTGCCGAATTTGGGATAGATCCCTTATATTTGGGTGGGCGGGTGGAATTAAATCCGGAACCTCGCCCAATCTGAGACTCAGGGGCCAAGGAGTTTCCGAACTCGGAAGCTTGGGTTCTTGGACGTCGTCCAATGAATCTAGCCCGCTGCCTGACTTTAGGTTCAGGGCTTGAGTGACGTCCTCCCCTCCGCGGATATCCGGCTCGGAGGGATCGGGAATCCGGACATAACTAGTCCTTAGGATAGATGAAGGCTGGCTGCATTGTTCCTCCACCACTGCAACATGGTCGGTGACCTGGGGAGAGTTAATATCTCTCAGATCGGGTTTAAGCCCAATCTGATCGTAGTCTGTAGCGACTCCCTGGGCGGTGATGTGATCCAAGAGCTCGCTTAAGGAAGAGAGCTCCATCGGATCTAGCTGCTCGGCGAGTTCTGAGTTGACGTGGAGATTGCTTTCGATGACCCGAGAAGTCATCGTCGGCGCGGCGGCCGAATAGGCGGTCATAAGAGAACCGCCTAGCCGGAGAGTTTGGCCAATAGCCAAAGCTCCTTTAGCAACATTGTCGTCTTTAAAGACGAGATGAGGCATCCTTCCTGATGGCGACGGCACATCGGAACTCTCAATGAAAGCACCAATGTCGGTGTCAAAACCGACGGATCTCGGGTAGTGGGTCCCGAACTATGCGTCTAGGTGGATGGTAACAGGAGACAAGGGACACGATGTTTTTACCCAGGTTCGGGCCCTCTCGATGGAGGTAAAACCCTACTCTTGCTTGATTAATATTGATGATATGGGTAGTACAAGAGTAGATCTACCACGAGATCAGAGAGGCTAAACCCTAGAAGCTAGCCTATGGTATGATTGTTGTTCGTCCTACGGACTAAAACCCTCCAGTTTATATAGACACCGGAGAGGGCTAGGGTTACACAAAGTCGGTTACAATGGGAGGAGATCTACATATCCATATCGCCAAGCTTGCCTTCCACGCCAAGGAAAGTCCCATCCGGACACGGGATGAAGTCTTCAATCTTGTATCTTCATAGTCCAGGAGTCCGGCCAAAGGTTATAGTCTCGCTATCCGGACACCCCTTAATCCGGGACTCCCTCACTCTCCCTCAAATAGAATTGCAACAATGATTGCCGGTCTAGTTATCGATTGCCTAGGGACAAATAACTTCCTCGTAACAAAAAAGCTCTCTACCAAAACTAATTTAGTTGTGACTTTATCTAAACAACCCCTAGCTTTTATTTACGTGTTCTTTATTATCTTGCAAACCTATTCTATCACACCTACAAAGTACTTCTAGTTTCATACTTGTTCTAGGTAAAGCGAACGTCAAGCGTGCATAGAGTTGTATCGGTGGTTGATAGAACTTGAGGGAATATTTGTTCTACCTTTAGCTCCTCGTTGGGTTCGACACTCTTACTTATCGAAAACTGTTGCGATCCCCTATACTTGTGGGTTATCACGCGCCCCCGTGATCCGTAGATCGATCTTGGTTGTCCTGCGGCGTTATCCAGTTTATCGCGCAGGTCCTGAGTATTGCCCCGGGCCGTAGTAAACTGGTGCGGGGGTGCGGGCTGGTATTCGGGCTGATATGCCATTTCATCCTGGCCTCGAGGCGGCCGGTCAGCCGTGTGGCGCTCGAGTCCATATTCCTCGGCTGCCAGGACTTCTGTCCATCTATCTGTGAGCAGGTCTTGATCAGCTTGGAGCTGCTGCTTCTTCTTCTTCAGGCTTCTCACCATGGCAATAAGCCGACGCTTGAAGCGCTCCTGCTCTGCGGGGTCCTCGGGCACGCCGAACTCGTCGTCGCCGAGGCTAATATCGTCTTCGGAGGGGGGCATGTAGTTGTCCTCCTCCGGATACCCGTCAGTCGCCTGTTCATCTGGGCTGTCATGCCCGTCTTCCTGTTCGGCCTGCTGAAAGGCGGGCTGTTTAGGGTTATATTCATCGTCGGCACCGTCCGGATTGTTTCCGTCTCCGGTGCCGGTATTATCTTGGCGGGGCTTGGAGCAGTGTGGGCGACGCCCATGCTTTTCTTTCTTCTTGGAGGGGTTATCCTCCATTGCCTCATCGCCATTGGTTTCTTTCAGAGTGTCCACCATGTATATATCATATGAAGAGGTGGCTGTCCACCGCCCTGTGAGCGGTGGCTCCTGTACGTCTCCGGCATCGTCGTCCATGCCGTCGATGTCTTCGAACTCGAAGTCCATCACGTCGGTTAAATCATCGATCATGGCAATCAAGTGGATGGTGGGTGGGCAACGAATTCCTTCGTCGCCTGCTTCCCACTCAAGCCGGACATAGTTTGACCCAGAGTCTCCTGATAGAGAGGGAGACTTTAATGAATTCAGCATGTCGCCAAAGGGCGAGTGTTGAAAGATGTCCGCAGCGGTGAACTCCATCACTGGAGCCCAACCTGGCTCGGCTAGCTCGAGGGTGTCCGGACCGGAACCAACGACCGGATACGAGTCCGGGGGTCCGGGGTTGCAGGACTCCACAGAGGTGAGACCTGTGTTTGGCTCCAACGCCGATGAGTATGCGGCCTGCGGGGCGGGGTCTAGCCCTTCGTCCTTGGGCAACGCAACCGTTCTGGATTTAGATCCGGGGCTATTGTAGGGATGACGTTTCGAGCATTGTCCGACAACAGGGCTAGGCCGTGCCCGTCGTGACTGTCCGGCGCTCCCGTCACAGGGCCGAATCCGTCGAAGATCAAGTCTCCGCGAATATCCGTTGTGCATTTCAAGTTTCAAAACCTGATCTGGTAGCCAGGGGCGTAGCTGTCGATCTGCTCCAGATGGCCTAGCGAATTGGCCCGCAGTGCGAAGCTGCCGAACACAAAGATCTGTCCGGGGAGAAAAGTCTCACCCTGGGCCGTGTTGTTGACGATTGAAGACGCCATCAAGCCTTGAAGCGACGGCACAGAGGAACTCTCAATGAAAGCACCAATGTCGGTGTCAAAACCGGCGGATCTCGGGTAGGGGGTCCTGATCTGTGCGTCTTAGGCTGATGGTAACAGGAAGCAAGGGACACAATGTTTACCCATGTTTGGGCCCTCTCGATGGAGGTAAAACCCGACTTCCTGCTTGATTAATATTGAAGATATGAGTAGTACAAGAGTAGATCTACCACGAGATCGTAGAGGCTAAACGCTAAGAGCTAGCCTATGATGGTATGATTGTAATTGTGATCGGCCTTCTAAGGACCATCCTCTATGTTTTATATAGACACAGGAGAGGGCTAGGGTTTACATGGAGTCGGTTACAAGGAAGGAAACATAATATCCGGATCGCCAAGCTTGTCGTCCACGCAAAGGAGAGTCCCATCCGGACACGGGCCGAAGTCTTGAGTCTTGTATCTTCACGCTTCGATAGTCCGGACGATGTATATAGTCCGGCTGTCTGAATACCCCCTAATCCAGGACTCCCTCACATACCACATCAAAAAACGACAAAAACTCACATGACCGAACAACTTCGGCTGAGAACAGTGATCTCCGAGGCCAACCAGCAGGAGAGCAACAGAGGCCAAACAAAACCGCCGCATCTTACAATGAAGAAAATGAATAGCAGAAGAGAGAGGAAGGCGAACAACTAAGCGGACTGGATTAAAAAAAAAGAACAACAGAAATTACCAGGTGGCACACCGGCAGGACGAACAACATATGGAAAGCCATGACCCACGAAGGAAGGAGCACAACTAATAACAGAATCTGCAAGAAAGAAAGAGAAAGCTGACCACAATATCGGAAGCAGCAAGAACAAACAGGCTGCATCAACAAGGGTCAGTTGCGTATACCAAAAAAATAGACACACTTACCAACAGTAGAGTCAACAGGCCGCTTCCCTAACGAAATCTCCCGGCGACGGCTATGGAAATCTCCATGGAGAAACTGCTCGGAGTCAGAACACTGTACACCTAAAAAATAGAGTAAGCAAGTAAGACGCCCGCATACTAAACAAAAGGAAGAAGCACGATCCAGACAAAGGTACAAACGCACAAAAATAGACAAACACACCAGGCCGGCGAGAACAGAGCGGCTGGCGAGCCACCGCGGAGCGGGAACGCCTCCCTGAATGAACTCCAGCGGACTGACGACACATAGCAACGGCTGGTGTCACCGACGATGAATCAGCAGGAGGAACAGGCTCGCCAGTACGACGAACACAGGCATTAACGGAGGCCCGAATCCCAGGAGGACGACCCCGACGGCGCCGCACATAGCGAACAGAAGCAGAAGCAACCATGGCCAGGGCAAGAAGGAACAAGAGGAAGGAAATGGAAGGCAGTGGAATGCGGAACAAACGGGCAAAGGAGATGCTATTTATAGGAAGAGGAGAGAAGACGAAGACAAATCCAAAACAACCATCGATGTTGTTGTAGAATCGCCCAGAAATCCGTAAGAAAGCGGCAACCAATGTAAAGAAAAGACCAGAAGCTGTGGGCAGCAATCGACCTAACCGAAGGCGTGCGAATCGCTGACCAGATCCCCGTAGAAAGCCCATGCAACCAATCGGGGACTGGGAGACAGGCAGAGCATGCAGCCAATGAACAACTCGAGCCACAATTTTCTATACTATCCGACAGAAATCGCTGGACGCACCAAAACGCATACACAACCAGGTTCCCCACAAAAGCACGTGGCAGCCATTCATTGGTCGATTATTTACTGTCAAGAAAAAGCCAAAAAAACGTGGCAAGCTAAACCTCGTCAGGTTTAGAATATTTAGAATATTTTCATACTCTGCCACTGTAATTTATATTTAATTTTTTGAAAAAGAGAGCGGCCTCTCCGATTTTCATATATCAGAAACCACAATGTCTTGATACAAGCTACTGAAAAGGGAAACACAGGAAGCAAACAGTGATGCACGCCCAGGAGCTAAACAACTAGAGCCAATTCACCCAACAACAGCTCCACACGCAAAAGCAGGAGTAAACTGCTCAAAACCACCACATTTATGGCTAGGGTACTCCAAAACCATCAATTTTGTCGAGAATCACGAAAAACCACAAGTCTACGACAAGTGAGTAACAAATAGCACTAATCCAAAACTGAGCGGCAACTAAACAGAAAACTAACAGACGAGACCCACATGTCAGGCCGATGTGGCATATCTATGTAGACAATATGCTGAGGTGGCCAAGGGTCCACATGTTAGCCCCTCACCTCTTTTTTCTCTGTCTCTCATATTTTTCACTGGTTCTTCTCTCTCAAACTTCCCTCTCTCTATCCCATACACAGCTTCGCCGGTGCCGATGCCGCCGCACCGGCATGGTGCTTCATCGAAGCTGCCGCACCGCCGGACTACGGATCTGGCCAGAATCGATCTCCTGCCTCCAAATTCGCCCTCCGCCGTTGTTTCCTGTCCAAAATAGGGTCCAACCACCGCTGAAGTGCCCCCGCATCACCGCCACTGGTGCCCTCGGACCCCGCCACCATAGGGTCCCTGCATCGCCGCCGCCGCCGATTCACCGGTGGCCGGCCGCGATGGGAGCATCTAGTAGCAAGGATACGCTCGCCAGCAACTCGCGGCTGGGCATGGCCGCGTCCCACCGCCTACTGGCCTCGATCCCCTGCGTCCTGGGCACGGGCGCATGACAGCTCGGCCTCGCCGGAGCAGGCAAGGGGGCGGGCGCATGACGAGGAGCGAGCCGGGGCGCGGGCGCATGGTAGCTTGGCCTCGCCGGAGCAGGCAGGGGGGCGGGGGCTCGGCCTCGGTGGAGTTGACTCGGGTGCGGGCGCATGGCAACTCGGCCTAGCCGGAGAGGGTTGGGTGGGGACTGGGAAGGAAGAAGGAGAGGAGATGAGAGGTGTGGCTGACAGGTAGGAGCCCGTCCACCTCAGCGGGTCAAACATTGAATAGGACTAGTCTTCACCCCATCATCCTCGACAGACGGATCCTATCCCATTAGTTTTACTATTAGACACACTCAATTAGGAATCAGTGCGATGTGGTACTCACTTGACATAGAAGTGGTGGTCTTTTGTGATTTTTGGCAAAAGCGATGGTTTTCAAGTACCCTGGCCACAAATGTGGTGGTTTTGAGCAAGTACATAGCCCAACTACAAAAGCTACCCTACCAACTAAACACAAGTTTTCACATATTTTGCAGATATTCTAATATTACGTAGCAGCAAACTAAGAACTCCTAATCAAAAGCGAACAGACGAATAAGAGGCCCTTTTTGATGTTGTGTAATCATCAGCTACAGATCTTCTCCCTGACACGCGTACTAGAAAGTCTTCATCTCCGAGCAATCCTATGTCTGTTCTTCCATCTCAGAATAGCATTGAAGACTTCTGCAACGATCATCTCAGCCTTTCTTACAGCCTTCCCATTAGCTTTTGTCTTTCTGGTTTTATATGCAAGACAAGGCATTCATGTAACATTTTTATCATTAGATTTACAGGTACACAAGGGTCAGTCACTTTGCTGTTTTCAAAAACCACACTATTTCTAAGTTTCCAGATTGTCTAACATATAGCAGAAACCCCCACAGTCACCATGTTCTTTTCAAGTTTACTAAAGGAGGTCAGCCATACATTGAAAAAATCTGGCAAAATATTAGGAATTTGAGTAAACCCAAAAGCGCACAGAATGGCACTCCACGGTAATCTAGCTATTGAGCATTTCCAAAAGAGGTGATCTACACTTTCTGCCTGCACAAAAAGGGCATTGTCTTTCGCCATTCCACCCTCTTCAATGCAAATTATCCCTAGTGAAGATATTGTTCCTAAGAGCCAACCAAATAAAAACTTTCACTCTCATTGGCATCCTAGTTTTCCACATAAAAGCATGCGAGTATTTAAACCCAATTTCAATCATATGTCTATAATAGGACTTGATAGTATAAATCCCATTTTTATTTAGAGTCCACTTAATGGTATCTCTCTGCGTGGATAACACCACCTGACCACAACATTCTTTTATATGGTTCCACAGTTCTAACAAGTCTGCATATAAAGTTCTTCTGAATTGGACAGCCTCCAGTCCTTTCTCCAAAATTTGCTTGATGGAATTGTTCTTATCGAAACAAAGATTATAGATTCTGGGGAAATTTTCTTTAAGGGGTCTGTGTTGGGAATTAGCACACAACTGCACTCGTGGTTAACTGACAACTGCAGTGGAAACAAAGTAATCTCAGCACCACATCATGTATTAACTCAAGGATCGTTGCTTAGCACTGAAGGAAACATATGCAACAACATATATGGAGGCAAAATATGTTACTCAACAGGTAGGACACTCCTCAGCCGAGTGTCTTGTGGTAGGAGTAACTTTTCTGGATAACAACAGGCAAATACAAAGAGACACGAGATTTTTACGTGGAAAACCCCCCAACTTGAGGGGAAAAACCACGGGCCGAAGCCACCCAAATCCTCTTCCACTATTATCAAATGTGGGATACAACAAGTTCTTCTCAAGACAACACTAGAAGATCTCATACATGAAAATTTCTGAATCTTGGATGAACACAACAAGATTTGGGGCTCAAGAATTAGGGACTGGGACAATCTCACCAAAAATGGTGGAACCGAAGCTTCAAGGAGACAAGGTAGGGGATCTGGAGCATCACAACCTTGGGGAGGAGCTCCCTTTGCTTCTTCCTTCAATCTTCCTCTTCTTCCCTTGCTCTCTTGGTTTTCTCTCTTCCTCTCCCTTGGAGGCTGAACTGATCTTCGTCACGTCTTGGTGGTGGCTGCTGGATGGAGGGTAAAGCATCCCCATCCACTCATGTGCAATGTCCAAAATGACCCTAGGTCATAACCCTAATGGGTAGTGGGCTTCTGTACCTCCTTGGGCTGCCTGAAAGGCTTCAAATGGTCATCTCCTCACAACCTACATGAGCGAGATATCCCAACAAATCTCCCCCTCCGCCTCATGAGGGGGCCACCGCCATGCCTGCTACCTTGCAACATGGTTGTAGCTTCTCATTTGGTAATATCTTGGTCATCATATCCGGACCGTTGTCGTTGGTATGGATTTTATCAAGTTTGAGCAACTTGGAACTGACAACATCTCGAATCCAATGATACCTCACATCAATGTGCTTGGTTCGAGAGTGATAGCTTGAATACTTGGCAAGATGAGTAGAACTTTGACTATCACAAAACATAACATACTTCTCTTGCTCATGCGGAGCTCTTCCAAGAAGTTCTTCATCTGCAAAACTTCCTTGCCAGTATCAACTACTGCAATGTACTCAGCTTCTGTAGTTGATGTACAAACACATTTCTACAATCTTGATTGCCATGACACTGATTCCCTTGCATAAGTCATCAGGTATCCAGATGTGGACTTCCTATGATCCTTGTCACCTGCATAATCTGCATCTGTATAGCCCTGCAATACGAGATCAGCACTTCCAAATCATAAACAAGATGTAGAAGTACCCTTGAGATACCTGTGAATCCACTTCCCTGCTTCCCAGTGAGCTTTTCCTGGATTTTTCATGAACCGGCTAACAACTCCAATTGCATAGGCAATGTCAAGCCTAATGCATACCATGGCATACATCAAACTGCCCACAACAGATTTGTAAGGTACTTTCCTCGTTTCTTCGTTCTCCTTCTTGCTTGTAGGACATTGTTTAGAATTCAGTTTGTGATGGCCTGCAAGTGGAGAGATAACAGATTTTGCATCTTTCATATTGAACCTTTCAAGTACCTTCTCAATGTATCTTTACCGTGAGAGCCAAGGCAACTTCTTTGTTCTATCATGGGAGATCTTCATGCCAAGTATTTGATTAGTTGGTCCTAAATCATTCATGGCAAATGATTTACTCAATGCCTTCTTGAGGAGAGCAATCCTCTTTGTGCCATTTCCAACAATCAGCATATCATCAACATACAATAAGAGAATAATGAAGTCACCCTCGGCATACGTCTTCATAAACACACAATGATCAGGTTGTGCTTTATGGTAACCAAGACCAGTCATAAAAGACTCAAACTTCTTGTACCACTGCCGAGGAGCTTGTTTCAAGCCATACAAGCTCTTCTTCAATTTGCAAACTAAGTGCTCCTTGCCTGCAACCATGAATCCCTCTGGCTGCTCCATGTATATCTCCTCCTCTAGGTCACCATGTAAGAATATTGTCTTCACACCAAGTTGTTCAATTTCCAAGTCCATGGTGGCAGCCATGCCAAGCATAACTCGGATCAAAGACATCTTGACCACCGGAGAGAATATCTCATCATAATCGATGCCCTTTTTCTGGCTGCATTCTTTCACATTCAATCTGGCCTTGTACCTTGGATGTGAGGTGTTTTCTTCAGTCTTCAATATGTACACCCACTTGTTCTTGAGTGTTTTCTTGCCCTTTGGCAGATTCACCAACTCAAAAGTATCATTATCATACAGGGAATTCATCTCATCCTGCATGGCTTCTGACCATTCTTCTTTGTTCTCATCAGGCATTGCCTCCTCATAGCAAGCATGAGGGCTCACCTGCATCTGTCATCAACACATATTGATGTGGTCGATATTTTGAAGATGGGATGTGACCCCTTTCGCTTCTTCTTTGTTGATGCACTGGTGGTGAATCAGGTGGATTTGTGTTGGCATCATCATCATCACTTGATGGCTGCTCGTCACTTTGACTTGTACTACCTTGGCCAGTTGCATCTCCATTGTCTTCAGTGTCATCATCTCCCCCATGATTGTCATGCACGAGAGGAGGACAGATTGGATCCATGTCAACCTGAGGTGTGCTGGTCGGTGGCTTCTCTAGTTTTCCAATATCTTTTATAGTTTCATCTTCAATGAACACCACATCTCAGCTTCTCACAATCTTTCTATTGGCTAGATCCCATAACCTATAGCCAAAATCTTCACCTGGTTGGTTGAGGTAGATGCACTGCTTTGTCTTGCTATCAAGCTTGGATCTCTCGTCCCTTGGAACATGTACAAATGCCCTGCAACCAAAGACCTTCAAGTGCTTGTATAATACCTCCTTCCCTGACCAAACTCTCTGAGGAATATCACCTACAAGAGGAACCGAGGGAGATAGGTTAACCACATACATAACATTCATCAATGCTTCAGCTCAAAAAGAATTACATAAATGAGCATGAGAGAGCATAGATGTGACCCTCTCTGTGAGTGTTTGTTCATTCTCTTTGCAAGACCATTGAGCTGAGGTGTCTTTGGTGGATTTTTCTCAAGCCTGATGCCAAAGTTTTTGCAATACCTTCCAAAAGGACCTCGGTATTCCCCACCATTGTCTGCTCTCACGCACTTCAATTTTCTGCCAGTTTCTCTTTCAACTTTGGCATGGAACTCCTTGAAGGCTTCAAGCGTCTGGTATTTGTGTTTCAGCACATACACAAAACCTTTCTGGAATGGTCATCAATAAAAGTCACAAAGTTTAATGTTTCACCGTGAGATTTTTCAGTCATGGAGCAAACATCAGTGTGCACAATATCAAGAACATTTTCTACACAATGTGGAGGGGGTGTACAAAATGCAACCCTATGTTTGTTTCCTGGAAAACAATGTGCACAGGGTTTCAAGGATATACCTTTCAACTTAGTGAGGTACTGCACGAGCAAAAACATGCATGCCCTTCTCACTCATATGCCCAAGATTCTTGTGCAATTCAACCAAAGTGTCTTTTCGAGCAATGTTCAACACCTCATTGCACAACTTGGTTTTAGTAGCATAAATATTACCTTGCCTAGACCCTTGAGCCACAATCAAAGAGCCTTTCGTGATCTTCCATTTTCCTTCACCAAAATAACTAGGATGTTTGATATCATCAAGCTTGCCCACTGACAACAGATTCAGACTTATGTCAGGAACATACCTCACATCATCGAGCACCAATCTATAACTTGTGTTTGTTTTAATGCATATAGAGCCCTTGCCAACAATTACTGATGAACCACTATTTCCCATCCTCACTTGGCTAGTAACACCACTAGTGTAAGATGTGAAATACTCCTTGTGTATGTAATGTGGAAGGACGCACCTGAATCCACAACCCAATTCATGGCATCATCACGAACAACACTATATCAATCTTCATCTTCAATGACCAGATAGTCCTCATTTGTTTTAGTCATGGTTGAGCTGCTCTCAGCCTTTTGCTCGATTTTCTTTGCAAGTTTCCCTTCTATAAGCTCTCTTTGGTACTTCTTGCACTCGCTTTTGATGTGTCCCGGATTGCCACAATGAAAGCAACTAATATATTTTCTCTGTTTTGACTTTGATCTCCCCTGGATTTATTTTTGCCTTGCTGAAATCTTGTATTTTTGCGTCCACGGTTCTCATTCTTCCCATGGCTTTCAGCAACATACGCATCCGAAGAAGAGGCATCATCCTTTTCCTTCTTTCTGGCTTCTTCATTCAGCATGCTATTCTTCACCATATCCAAAGTTAGCTTCCCATTCGGAGCTGAATTGCAAAGTGACACAACAAGCGTGTTCCAACTATCAGGCATCGAACTTACCAGCAACAATTCTTGCACCTCATCCTCAGAGTTGATCTTCATGGCTGAAAGTTGATTTATATGGCATTGGAAGACATTCAAGTTCTCAATCACACTTGTGCCATATCGATAGTCAATATTTGCAAGTCTTTTGATCATCGAGGCCTTATTCATTGGTCTTCCTCTCATACATATACTCCAACTTTTGTCACATCTCATACACATTTGTGTCATTTGCAACATGGTGGAATATATTCTCTTTGATGCACAACCGAAACATACCTACTGCTTTTCTATGTAACACTCTCCATTCTTCCTCCGTGATACCGGTGGGTATCTTGTCTTTCACAATTGGCTCATACAAATCCTTGCAATAAAGGATGTGGGCTTCCATAATGAGTAATTGGAAGAATCAAGTTTTATCATGCCACTTGTAGTAGCGCTTTCTTCCAAAGCCATTGTGAGCAGCGCTTACAGCAACAATCAAGCAACCGGGATGCAACCTTCTAAGCAACCAAGGCTCTGATGCCACTATGTTGGGAATTAGCAAACATATGCACTTGTGGCTAACTAACAACTATAGTGGAAACAAAGTAATCTCAGCACTACATCGTGTACTGGGTAAAGTTTTGATGGACCACGGAATAAGGAGTGGCAAGAGCCTAAGCTTGGGGATGCCCAAGGCACCCCAAGGAAATATTCAAGGAGAACCAATCATCTAAGCTTGGGGATGCCCCGGATGGTATCCCCTCTTTCGTCTTCAATCCATCGGTAAAATTACTTGAGGATATTTTTATTCACTACATGATAAGTGTTTTGCTTGGAGCGTCTTGTATTATATGAATCTTCGCTTTTTATTTTGCCACAGTCATCCTTGCTGTACACACCTTTTGAGAGGGACACACATTAATCATGAATTTATTAGAATACTCTATGTGCTTCACGTATATCTTTTGAGCTAGGCAGTTGCTCTAGTGCTTCACTTATACCTTTTTAGAGCACGACAGTGGTTTTATTTTGTAGAAATTGTTGAACTCTCATGCTTGACTTATATTATTTTGAGAGTCTTAAAAATAGTATGGCAATTGGTTTAGGTTATGAATTTAGTCCTAGTATGATAGGCATTCAAGAGGGATATAAACAAAACTTTCATAAAGATCACTGAATGTATGAGAACTTTGATTCCTTGCATTTGTTTTGAGATATGAAGAAGGTAATATTAGAGTCATGCTAGTGAGTAATTGTGGATTAGTAATAATACTTGTGTTAGAGTTTGTGATTCCCGAAGCATGCACGTATGGTGAACCGTCATGTGATGAAGCTAGAGCATGATTCCTTTGTGTGGAGGTCGGGAGCGCGCGATGGTTAACTCCTACCAATGTCTCCCCCAGGAGCATGCGTATTAGTACTTTGCTTTGATGGCTAATAAACTTTTGCAATAAGTATGTGAGTTCTTTATGACTAATCTTGAGTCCATGGATTATATGCACTCTCACCCTTCCACCATTGTTAGACTTTCTAGTAACGTGCAACTTTCACCGGTGCAGTAAACCCACCATATACCTTCATCAAAACAGCTACCATACCTACCTATTATGGCATTTCCATAGCCATTCTGAGATATATTGCCATGCAACTTCCACCATTCTGTTTTTATTATGACACACACCATCCTTGTCATATTGTTCTCATATGCATGAGGCATTCATATAGAGTCATATTTGTTCTAGTATCGAGTTATAATTTTTGAGTTGTAAGTAAATAAAAGTGCGATGATCATCATTATTAGAGCATTGTCCCATGTGAGGAAAGGATGATAGAGGCTATGATTCTCCCACAAGTATAGATGAGGCTCCGAACTTAAAAAAAGAGGCCAAAGAGCTTAAAAAATTAAACAAAAATTAGGCCAAAGAGCCCCAAAAGAAAAAAAGAGAGAGAAAAATAATAAATAAAAAATGAGAGAAAAGAGAGAAGGGGCAATGTTACTATCCTTTTCCACACTTGTTCTTCAAAGTAGCACCATGTTCTTCATGATAGAGAGTCTCCTATTTTGTCACTTTCATATACTAGTGGGAATTTTCATTATAGAACTTGGCTTGTATATTCCACTGATGGGCTTCGTCAAATTGCCCTAGGTCTTCATGAGCAAACAAGTTGGATGCACACCCACTTAGTTTTCTTTTGATCTTTCATACACTTATAGCTCTAGTGCATCCGTTGCATGGTAATCCCTACTCACTTGCATCGATATCAACTGATGGGCATCTCCATAGCCTATTAATTTGCCTAGTTGATGTGAGACATTCTTTTTGTCTTATCCTCACAACCTACACCATATTCTATTCCACCTAAAGTGCTATATCCATGGCTCACGCTCATGTATTGCGTGAAAGTTGAAAAAGCTTGAGAATATTAAAAGTATGAAACAATTGCTTAGCTAATATCGGGGTTGTGCATGATAAATATTTTGTGTGATGAAGATAGAGCATGACAAGACTATATTATTTTGTAGGGATAACTTTCTTTAGCCATGATATTTTGAGAAGACATGATTCTTTGTTAGTATGCTTCAAGTATTATTGTTTTTATGTCAATATTAAGCTTTTGTTTTGAATCTTATGGATCTGAATATTAATGCCACAATAAGAAATATTACTTGATAAACATGTTAGGTAGCATTCCACATCAAAAATTATATTTTTATCATTTACCTACTCGAGGACAAGCAGGAATTAAGCTTGGGGATGCTTGATATGTCTTCAACGTATCTATAATTTTTTTATTGTTCCATGCTATTCTATTATCAATCTTGGATGTTTTATATGCATTACGGTACTATTTTATATTATTTTTGGGGACTAACCTATAAACCTAGCTCCAAGTGCCAGTTGCTGTTTTTTCCTTGGTTTTGTCTTTTACAGAAAATCAATATCAAATGGAGTCCAAATGGAATAAAACTTTACGATGATTTTTCTTGGACGAGAAGAAACCCAGGAGACTTGGAGAGGAGGTTAGAGAAGCCACGAGAGGGCCACAAGCCCTGAGGGTGCCCCCTATGGGGGCGCACCCCTAGGCTTGTGGGCCCCTCGAGACTCCCCTAACTCTAATTCCTCCTCCATAAATACCCAAATATTCCATCTACATCAAAAGTGTCCATAGAAAATACTTTTCCACCGCCGCAAGCTTCTGTTCTCGTGAGATCCCATCTTGGGGCCTTTTCTCGCACTCTGTCGGAGGGGGATTCGATCACGGAGGGCCTCTACACCAACCTTGTTGCCCTTCCGATGATGTGTGAGTAGTTTACCACAGACCTACAGGTCCATAGCTAGTAGTTAGATGGATTCTTCTATCTCTTTGATCTTCAATACAATGTTCTCCTCAATGTTCTTGGAATTCTATTCAATGTAATCTTCTTTTGCGGTGCATTTGTTGAGATCCGATGAATTATGGATTTATGACCAGGTTAACTATGAACATTATTTGAGTCTTCTCTTAACTCTTTTATGCATAATTAAGGTAGCTTTGTATTTCTCTCTGGTCTATTGATTTGGTTTGCCCAACTAGATTGATCTATCTTGCAATGGGAGAGGTGCTTTGTGATGGGTTCAATCTGGCGGTGTCCTCACCAGTGACAGCAGGGGTAGCGAGGCACGTATTGTATTGTTTCCATTAAGGATAAAAAGTGGGGTTTATATCATATTGCTTGAGTTCATCCCTCTATATCATGTCATCTTGCTTAAAGCGTTACTCTATTCTTATGAACTTAATACTCTAGATGCAGGCAGGAGTCGGTCGATGTGTGGAGTAATAGTAGTAGATGTAGAATCATTTCGGCCTACTTGTCACGGACATGATGACTATATTCATGATCACTGCCATAGATATCGTCATAACTATGCGCTTTTCTAGCAATTGCTCAACAGCAATTTGTTCACCCACTGTATGTTTCTTTCAAGAGAGAAGCCTCTGGTGAAACCTATGGCCCCCGGGTCTATTTTCCATCATACTTATTTCAGATCTATAAAAACCAAAACCCCAAAATACCTTGTTGCAATTTATTTACCTTTACTTTATTTTTCCTTTTATTTATCTTTTATATCTATCTCTATTAGATCTCACCCTTGCAGGTGACCGTGAAAGGATTCACAAGCCCTGTTTCGCATTGTGTGCAAGTGTTTGTTAGTTTGTGCCGGTACATCTACTGGGGAGTTGCTTGTACCTCCTACTGTATTCATACATTGGTTCTTAACTGAGGGAAATACTTATCTCTGCTTTGCTGCATCACCCTTTCCTCTTCAAGGAAAAAAAATGACGCAAGCTCAAGGAGTAGCAGTTGCAATGGGAGAAAAAACCAGCACACCCCAACTTAATAATGTGCAAAACCAAATGAAGCATCTAGTTAGTTCTCCAGCCTATAAAAAATTTACATTTCTGCGTATGGCATTTGTTCTCCTCTATAGCCTAATAGCTTGGTATTTTTTAGAAAGGAGGCGTTTGCCCGGCCTTAGACTGAGGCCCTTACAATCAATATGTCTAGCAAGAAGCAACATAAAAAGACCGAAGCTACACATGCCCGGAGGCAGATACATAGCGGCACAACGCTAGCCAAACTAAGGTGAAACAGTAAATGCTATCGAGGTAGCAAGGGGCGGCAGCAGCGTGTCGGTGATTTCCCCTATGTTGACCGTTGCATCTCAATACACCTTGCTCACACCTTTCGGATGAGCTCCCTACATGTGTCCTCTGTCCTATGCCTTTGCCAGAAGCTTACTACTTCTTGAGCTTGCGTTGTTATTTCCCTTGAAGAGGAAAGGGTGATGCAGGAAAGTAGAGATAAGTATTTCCCTCAGTTAAGAAACAAGGTATCAATCCAGCAGGAGGAACAAGCAAGTCTCCAATAGATGCACCTGCACAAACTAACAAACACTTGCACACAACACGAAAAAGGAGTTGTCAATCCCTTCACCGTCACTTGCAAGACTGAGATCTAGTAGATATAGTTATAAAAGGTAAATAAAAGGCAAAATAAAGTAAAGGTAAATAAATTGCAGCAATGTATTTTTGGGTTTTTGGTTTTATAGATCTGAAAATATATGATGGAAAATAGACTCGGGGGCCATAGGTTTCACTAGAGGCTTCTCTCTTGAAAGAAAACATACGGTGGGTGAACAAATTACTGTTGACCATTTGATAGAAAAGCGCATAGTTATGTCAATATCTAAGGCAAGGATCATGAATATAGGCATCACATCCGTGACAAGTTGACCGAAACGATTCTATATCTACTACTATTACTCCACACATCTACTGACTCCTGCCTGCATCTAGAATATTAAGTTCAAAAGAACAGAGTAACGCTTTAAGCAAGATGACATGATGTAGAGGGATAAACTCAAGCAGTATGATATAAACCCCATCTTTTTATCCTTAATGGCAACAATACAATATGTGACTCACTACCCCTACTTTCAATGAGTGAGGACACCGCAAGATTGGACCCATCAAAAAGCACCTCTCCCATGGCAAGATAGATGAATCTAGTTGGCCAAACCAAATCAATAGATTGGAGAGAAATACAAAGCTATTTTAATCACGCATAAAAGAGTTCAGAGAAGACTCAAATAATATTCATAGATAATCTGATCATAAATCCACAATTCATCAGATCTCAACAAATGCACCGCAAAACAAGATTACACCGAATAGAACTCCAAGAACATCGAGGAGAACATAGTATTAAAGATCAAAGAGAGAGAAGAAGCCATCTAGCTACTAGTTATGGACCCATAGGTTTGTGGTAAACTACTGACACATCATTGGAAGGGCCGCAAGGTTGGTGTAGAGGACCTCCGTGATCGAATCCCCCTCCGGCAGAGAGCCAGAAAAGGCCCCAAGATGGGATCTCATGAGAACAGAGGCGGCGGCGAAAAAGTATTTTTGTGGACGCCTCTGATGTAGAGGGAATATTTGGGTATTTATAGAGCAAGAATTAGGGTTAGAAGGCCTATGAGGGGCCCACAAGCCTGGGGGTGCCCCTAGGGATTATGGCCGCCTCATAGGTCTTCTGGCCTCCTCTTCAAGTCTCCTGGGTCTCTTCTAGTCCAACAAAAATCATCGTAGAGTTTTATTCCATTTGGACTCTGTGTTGATATTGATTTTCTATAGAAGTCAAAAACAAGGAAAAACAACAACTGGCACTGGCCACTAGGTTAATAGGTTAGTCCAAAAAATGATATAAAATAGTACCATAATGCATATAAAACATCCAAGATTGATAATATAATAGCATGGAACAATAAAAAATTATAGATACGTTGGAGACGTATCAATGCTTCCATAGCTGCAAAATAGACATTGGTTTGTATAGTAGACCAGCCGGATGCTTGATGAATTTCCCTCAATCAAGGCTTTATTTCTCATGGTCCACAATGACCAAGCAATAGACCCAAAAACTATCCACGTGATCCGCCTATGTCTCCTGGAGGTGGATGTAACCAACCGATAGAACTTCAAGAACCCACCCGGATTCCATGAGGATCTTGTTACCAACCATAGTGCACTCCACATGAATTAGGCCATGATGCATCTAAAAAGGATGTGATCACGGTCATCGCGTTCAGCATACCAGATGCATTTGCCATCGCTCGGGCCCTTTCCTTTTCTGCACCTAGTCTCCACTTGTGATTCTGTTACGAGCCACGTGCCACAAGAAGAGTTTTATTTTAGCTGGGGGTCATGCCCTCCATATTCCAGATAAATCACAAGGAGCCGCGGGTTTGAAGATCTCTCTATACAGGGAGCCAGTCAAAAAACAGACGGATGGCTCAAGACGCCACATAACCTCATCTCAACCCTGGATGAGATGACGCCATCGCAATTTTGCATTTAAGTCTTTCCACTCTATTACTCCCCCCCCCAAGGATCACCGAAATTGTGGTGCCCATTGGCCATGCTTCCACACATGCACCAACTTGGCATTTTGGTGGGTGGCAATGGCAAACAAGGTCGGGAACAAGTCACATAACCAACCCTCATCGCACCATATATCCAGCCAAAAGCATGCTAGCCTACCATTATGCACACTAAATTTGGTCCCCAAACGAAGTAGAGGTTGTACCTTTCTAATGTCCCTCGCAAATTGTGAGAGCTTTATGCCTCTCCTAAGGTCCACCGCCTCCCGAACTAGGTATTTCCGGGTAAAAATATCCAACCATAAGCCTCCTTGTCCAGTTAAGATCTTCCATGCCCACTTTTTCATGACACCAATTCATTATTTTGGTATTGATGACTCCCAAGCCGCTAACCTCCTTTGGCTCACATATGTTTTCCCAACTCACCATGTGATACTTTGGCTTCCCATTTTCTTTAGCCTAGGAAAACCGCGATCACACTATACAAAAAATACACTTCCATAATGATATGTGTTTGTCACAGTAGGTCACATTTTCTGTCATGCATGTACATCCATGACGATTTTATGACAGAATCAAGATAGTCATACCTGTGTTGTCATAGAAGTGTGCCATGACATTACCAAAATTATCATCACGGAAGTGTCCACTTCCATGACAATAAATTGTGTGTCATAGAATTGCTTTCGTCAAGGGTAACCGACACATGGCATCCACCATAACAGGTCACCGTTAAGCTATTGGGTTCCGGTTTGGATCCGATAACCCGTTAACAGCCCGGACCAATGGGGATTTTCCACGTGTAAAATTCTCAATGGCCAGAGGAACCATGTGTCGGCTCACCGTTGGGACAGTTGTCATCCACTCATTGGACAGAAGCCGCCTATGATTCGTCGACACATGGCACGGCCCAACAGAGGCCCATTCTGGTGAAAAGGCCGGCCCGTTTGACTTGGTCAAAAGGTAGCGGTCCGGCCCACGGAAAGCCCGTTAACGGCCTGTTCACATATAGCCCATTTACAACCCGCTAAGTCACGACCCGTTATGGCCCATGTACGGCCTAGTAGCGTCATCTGGGCCATCCAATATGATTCCAACCCATTGTAACTTCCGGCCCATGTATGGCCCATGACATCTTTCGGCCCATATGAGGCCCTTTGTAACTCTTAGTCCATTAATGGCCCATGGTGAAACTGGCCCATAATGAACAGTGTATCACTTTATACCCATTAACGTCCCATTATTCCATTGGTCCGTTTCTAGCCCATGTTATCTTTTGGCCTTCTTAGGGCCCATTTATTCTTGGGCTCATTTCCAACATTCGGTTACATACGGTCCGTTACTGGCCTTTTCTGCTTGTGGGCCAGATTCAGCCTGTGGTTATAGTTGGCCCGTTTGTGGCCCGTTATTAATCCGTTGGGCCGTTTTCATAGCATCATCAAATATGACCGATTAAGGATGGCCAGTTATGGTCGGCCCATGAATGGACGATTCCAACTCTAGCCTGTTTACGACCCATAATGCGGTCGTTATTGGCCCATGTTTGGCCAATCGATCATATGGCCCGTAGAAGGCCCATTGATGCTATGCCCGTAGAAGGCCCATTGTTTTTACGGCCCGTAGAAGGCCCATTGTTTCTACGGCCCGTAGGAGGCCCATGGCCACTACAGTAAATATATAGCCCATGGTTATTGTGGCCTAGTTTTAAAAAATAGGTTATCGCGACCACTAGCAATCTACGGAAAAAGAACTGCACTAACTACAAGCAAACAAATAAACAAGACAATAAGGAAATAAATAAGCAAGAAACTTATGCTAGGCTATCACGGCTATTACACATATTACATCCACTGGGCATCAAAGTTCGCCACCAGTGCAAATATAGGGAACAAAGCATCATATCACATACACTGGTTGTCAAAGTTGGCGACCAGTGCAAATAAACTCCGCCGCAAGACAAGTCCAGAACTGAAATAACTTCGGAAGAGCTCAAGAAACATTATCCTAGGTACCCATAATGCTAGCAAGACGCTTAGCAAGCTTATTAACTTTCTCTTGTTTGGCGCTTAAATCCTCCAGCACTTGTTGTTGCACCAGAAAGTATGCATCTGAATTCTGCAGGGACTTCCTCAGTCCTTCGGCTTCCTGTCGCAGGACATCTGATCGATGTCTTTCAACTTGAAGTTGAGACTCAAGAAGCCAAACTGATTCAGGCAGCATGTTCGAAGAGTTTGTACTAGTAGTGGTGGCTAGTAACTCGAACACTACATCAAGACGGGACTTTGGGGTTGTCTCAATGTCTTCAATATAGTTTTTATCAGCTTTCTTGGAGACCAACAGGGATGTCTCACTATCTTGAACCTTATCTACATTACTTCCTTTGCCATTGCATAATGGGGTACTCTTCTCCAATATTTTATTCGCATTCTAAAAGAGAAAGAAACAGACACATCACATGTTTGCCATGTTGTATATGAAACTCATTTTTGGTAAACCATTTCAGTAGTAAGGTGGATAGGATAAGAGCATGAAACAAACCTATATCTATGTAGTATGGTCACTGTATGGTCTATATCATTCTAGTTTATGTTGCAAAATTAAGATAGAGACAGTTTAAATCATATCTGTTTAAGACAAAGCAGCATAGACAAAATATAAGTGTGGGAAACTACACAACAATAACAACACTTGTAATGTGCACGACATGAGAACATAACTGTTTATTCAATTAAAACTAAAATCAACATAGAGCAAGTTACAACAGCAAACATGTTAAATAAACAAGTTTAAAATTGGAGTTTCAGTTGCATCCTTCAAATTTGAAATTAGTTGGTATGAGTAAATACAGTGATGCAAGAGCAAATGAGTATGAACCATAGCTGATGTCTGCTTGAACTACGTCGGTATTTCCCCAAAGAGGAAGGGATGATGCAGCATAGCAGTGGTAGGTATTTCCCTGAGTGATGAGACCAAGTTTATCGAACCAGTAGGAGAACAAAGCAACACTACATAAACGGTACCTGCACACAAAGAACAAATACTTGCCACCCGACGTGTTAAAGGGGTTGTCAATCCCTTTCGAGTAATGGCGTGAGAAATTGGCACGTGGACGGGAGAAAGTTGTAATAATTCGATAGATACAAATAAAAGAAAATAAAATTCAGCGAGGTATTTTTGGGTTTTTGTATTAATAGATCTAAAAATAAAAGCAAATAAAAATAGATCTCGAAGGCAAATATGATAAAGAAGAGACCCCGGGGCCGTAGATTTCACTAGTGGCTTCTCTCAAGAAAAATAGCATATGGTGGGTAAATAAATTACTATTGGGCAATTGATAGAACTTCAAATATCCAGGCAATGATCATTATATAGGCATCATGTCCAAGATTAGTAGACCGACTCCTGCCTACATCTACTACTATTACTCCACACATCGACCGCTATTCAGCATGCATCTAGTGTATTAATTTCATGGAGAAACAGAATAATGTAATAAGAACGATGACATGATGTACACAAGATCTATTTATGTAGAAATAGACCCCATCTTGTTATCCTTAATAGCAATGATACATACGTGTCATTTCCCCTTCTGTCACTAGGATCAAGCACCGTAAGATGAACCCATCACAAAGCACCTCTTCCCATGGCAAGAAAAATCGATCTATTCGGCCTAACTAAACCAAATATTTGAAGAAGAAATATGAGGCTATAAGTAATCATGCATATAAGATATCAAAAGATTCAAATAACTTCCATGGATAAAAACATAGATGTGATCATAAACTCAAAGTTCATCGGATCCCAACAAACACACCACAAAAAGAGTTACATCAAATAGATCTCCAAGAGACCATTGTATTGAGAATCAAAAGAGAGAGAGGAAGCCATGTAGCTACTAACTACGGACCCATAGGTCTACAATGAACTACTCACGCATCATCGGAGAGGCACCAATGAGGATGATGAACCCCTCCATGAGGGTGTCTAGATTGGATCTGGTGGTTCTGGAACTTGCGGTGGATGGAATTGATTTTTGTCGACTCCCCTAGGGTTTCTGGAATATTGGGGTATTTATAGAGCAAAGAGGCGGCACGGGAGGCGGCCGAGGTGGGCACAACCCACCTGGGCGTGCCTGGGCCCCCAGGCACGCCTGGTGGGTTGTGCTCCCCTCAGAGCTCCCCTCGGGTACTTTCTTGTCCCAACAGGTGTCTTCTGGTCAAGAAAAAATGCACAAAAAGTTTCGCTGCATTTGGACTCCATTTGATATTGATTCCCTGCGATGTATGTAACACCCACAGGGTCATGCTACAGTAATCCCCTGTTAATGGTGCCACGTCACCATGCTTACTGAGCTAATTATCACTTGATGATGAATCAAAGTCAAATTCAAATTCAAATTATGAGTGAAATTCAAAATTTCTCAAACATGCAAACTAAAATCTTCATTAAATAGAAAATAATTCATAACTAATTATATTCAGAAAAACAACATCACCTAAATTAATTAAGTGACTCAAACAACATGAAACAACATCAAAACAGAAATTTAAAGTGCCATATCATTTTTTTTAATTCAAATGAAATCATTTTGGCTCCAAACCATTTTTTGGCAGTGGTAAATATTGCACTATAATTGTTGAGCTAAGTCACATATTTTACAAAACTCTAATGGTGGCTAAGCAATTTGCAAAACAGAAATAAATCAAAAAAAGGAAAGCAGAGGGAAGAGAGAGAAAGCCCCTGCCCAACTGGGCCAAACAGTCCAGCTGGCCATCGGCCCACGCCAGCCGGCCCACTCCCCCTCCTCTATCGTCTTACCCTTTCTCCTGTTTGACCGACCCGCGCGAGCGATCGCCGTCAAACCCGCTCGTCGCCACGCGCCTCGCCGACGAGGGGATAAGGATCCCCTCCCTCCCTGTCGCCTCGATCCCCTCTCACCCCCCACTTGCACCTCTCCTCCCCCAGATCCACCTCTCCCTCTGCTTGGTTTTGGAGAGGAGACCGACGCGGTCGCCGTCGTGCCTCGACTGTCCTCGCGGCCACCGAGCCCCGTTCTCCTCACCATCGTGCCCATCATCTCCGCAGTCGTCGTCTACCCGTCCCCGTCCGTGAGCATGAGCCGGGAGCCACTACGGGGAGCAGCTCGAGCCGCCCCCTTTCGCCACTGTCACCGGTGAGCTCCGTCGTCTCCGGCAACCCCTTCTGCTACTAAGATTACACCGGGCCACCATGTGCCTCCCCGGTGAGCTCCTCTTCCTTCTCCCTCTCCTTCCTAACTTTGGCATGCCCCCTAGCGACTTTCCCCACGCGTGCCCGAACGCAGCGCCGCGGAGCTCATCGTCGGTGAGTCTCCGGTGACCAAATGGTCACGGGAGTATGCCCGTTAGCTCCACCGCGTCGCGCAACACCGCCTAGCCCATCCATTCGAGATGCTTCATGTCGTAGCGCCGTTTCCGTCAAGCACCTGTACGTGTGGGCCCCGCAATAGAAAGAGTTTACTTCGGTGCTGGAGAGCCGAAACAGCTAACCGAAACAAGACATATTCACTTTGACCGCAGCCGCCGCCTCTGCTCGTTGCCGGTGCCGATTCCGGCCAAGTCCAGCTGCGCTACCGCCACCACTCGACGCGCGGCACCGCTCGCGTTCGAATGCAGGTGAAAACGCGCATTTTGGCGCTCTGTAGCGAAAATCCGAGCCTCTCCGGCGAACTCGCCGCCGCGGAGAGCTCGCCGGCGCAACTCCGGCGCCGGCTGCCGACGTGGCCGACCTGGGGCCACCCCTAGAGTCGCTGCCAGCAGGCCCGACGGGCCCCGTTGACTGGGTTGACCCAGTCAACGTGCTGACTGGGCACCGTGGCCCACTAACATGTGGGTCCCCTCTGTTAATTAGTCTAATTAAACATTGTTATAAATGAACTAATTAATTGACCTAATTAGACACTGACAGGTGGGCCCCTTCTAATTAAATAACTTAGTTAGTTTAGGTTAACCTTTGTTAGCCCTACTGTCTATGACAGGTGGGACCCACTGGTCAGTTTGACCAGTCAGCGGGTCTGTTGACCTGCTGATGTCATGCTGACATTCTGCTGACGTCATAATTCCATTTCTGTTATTTTAAATAGTTTTTGAAAATGCTTTAATCTTTGAATAATCATAGAAAATAAACCGTAACTCGGATGAAAATGTTTTCTACATGAAAGTTGCTCAGAAAAACGTGACGAATCCGGGAACGTGGTCCGTTTACCTGTCAGATACCTCTAACTATCTGAACATGGAACATTCCTCCTCCGGTCATCTGTCTGACACAGGTCCAGAACCGGGAAAACATTCCCGGTTGAATTGCCCCTTCACCTTTATCGTGTAGCCGTACGTTAGGTCACACCCGGCAGAGCATATTGTCACGTTATGCTTTGTGATGCTATGTTTGCTTTATATTTACTGTTTCTTCCCCCTCTTCTCTACGGTCGACCCCGAGACCGATGTTCCCCCTGTGATCGACTACGTCGATGATGACCCCTCCTTGCCAGAGCAACCAGGCAAGCCCCCCTTTTGATCATCCCGATATCGCCCATTTCCTTTCTCTCATGTTTGCATTAGATTTTGCTACTGTTATTGTTTGCTCCTATTCTTTTGCATAGCCTGCTTTTGTAACCTGCTCTTTGTACCTTACCTGCTTATCCTAAACTTCTTAGTATATATAGGTTGGTTAGTGATCCATCAGTGACCCCCACCTTGTCCTTGTTGCCCCTGCTTCATCATCGAAGACCCGATCAACGGGATCGAAGACCAGGCCCCGGCACCGCACATCACTTTCCCCTTAGTTGCTCGACACTATCGGTTACTATCGAGTGCCGAATGTGAGACCTCTACATCACTTCTGATGTTAACCCTATAGTGTAGCTATTTGATCGTGGTCATCGAGGGTGATTCCGCCTTAACCACTTCCAATACGACTCTGTCGTGCAACCCCTCAAGTGTGAACCTCGGGGGTGATTCCTCTTATGTTCACCTTGATGATTACATCGAGTGGAATTCATCGGGGGTGATTCCTCGGGTTTTCCCCTTGATGTTTAGACACACAGTTACTATGATTACTATGACTTTACACTGAACCATGATACTAAAGACGGGTCGACCCCGAGGGGTACCCGCGCGAGCATAATTGTGAGTGATGTGGAGTCGGGTTGACCTGGAAGGTGCCTGCGAGATAATTACGAGGCGTGGCCGGGCATTCTTAGCCCTTGCCACAAGTCCTCGAGACGGGGCAATAGGGTCACATCTTTCATGAGTCTCTGCTTGTTACCACACGTTCCTAATCCACTACGATTTGGATATTTGATCTGAGGGGCCTGTGGCCTGATAGCACTAACCATCACATGGGCATAGTATGGGTGTTCTGCGTCGTATGCCTTAGCCAAAGCTTAATATATGTCAGTGACTAAGTAGCACGCGTCGGGTTGGACTGCGTAAGCACCTGCCTTTTTGAAGGAGGTAGCTAGGTCTGCTCACCGACCATGTTCACAACGTGCAGGAGTTCCTGGGAAGATGGCCCATGACCCGTGGGGGCATAGGTTTAGACCGGCATGCTGACCTCTCTATTAAGCCTAGGTCGGGTTGCGGCGTATTGTTTGGCCGAGGCCGGGCATGACGCAGGAAAGTGTGTCCTACCGGAGTTAATCGAGCGTGGTGGGTAAGTTGGTGCACCCCTGCAGGGAAGAAAACATCTATCGATAGCCTGTCCTACGGTAACGGACACTTGGAGTTGTATCCCGATCGATACGACAAGAACTAGATACTTGTGATGACAATTGGAATGTGATGAGAAATGGATAGTATGGCTCTGGGATTGCTTTCTCGCAGGGAGTCGAGAAAGGATCTCTGGTCGAGGTTGATAACACTACTACTACTTTACTTTATGCTACTCTACTCCCTCCTGTTTGTTGCAAGATGGTGGTTTCTAGAAGATGCTAGTCTTCTATAGGAATAGGCCTTCCGTCTATTCTGGCATTTCTGCAGCCCAGTCCACAGATACATCCCATTTCATTGATAATGTTGCATATGTAGTGTAGATCCTTGCTTGCGAGTACTTTGGATGAGTACTCACGGTTGCTTTGCTACCCCTTTTCCCCCTTTTTTCTTCCTTCTGGTTGTTGCAACCATATGGTGGAGTCTAGGAGCCAGATGCCACCTTTGAGGACTGCTACTACCCCGAGGGTGCCTACTACCACGTGACGGACATCGACGACCAGGAGTAGTTAGGAGGCTCCCAGGCAGGAGGCCTTGCCTTTTCGATCGTGTTGCTTTTGTGCTAGCCTTCTTAAGGCAAACTTGTTTAACTCATGTCTGTACTTAGATATTGTTGCTTTCGCTGACTCGTTTGTACTCAAGCTTATGTATTCGAGCCCTCGAGGCCCCTGGCTTGTAATATAAAGCTTGTATTATTTTAATTTGTGTCTAGAGTTGTGTTGTGATATCTTCCCGTGAGTCCCTTATCTTTATCGTACACCTTTGCGTGTATGATCAGTGTACGATTGAATCGGGAGCGTCACAAGTTGGTATCAGAGCCGACTGCCTGTAGGTAGCCCCCTTTCCAACTCCTTGGCCGAAGTTCAGTCTAGTCACTGAAAAACTTTTACTAACATGGTTGTGTGGCTTACGGGCCCACGTCACCATTGGGTGGTATTAGGATCTTTTACTCCTTGATCTTTACTCTGGGACACTGATCTCTTTCCTATTTGGGTTAAATGATTTTGCTAACTATAACTCTAGGTTCTCGTAAATAAGTCCTTCCGGGGAGCCCCTTATTACAGATGATCGCCTGCTGCACCAGAAGACTCTGAAGATACTCTTCGATGTTTTCTCGAGACCCTTGTGCCCTTCGCCGTTGCAATTCCCTACCACCGATAAATCCCCATGGATAGCTACATACACTTGCCGTCCATACCTTCTTTTCCAATTGCTCTTGTTACTACAAGAGACCCTGAATTACTTTGCGACTTTTTTGAGAATCTTTTGCGCCTGCTGCCTTGCAGCTCTTTTCGCCTGAATAACCCTGCGAATAATTCTACACACTTATCAGGGATTTGTTCATCCCCAGTTGATCATATGTCTCACAAATTTCTTTGAATGCAATTCGATCTCCTAAATATCCTCTGCAGCCTAGTGCTCCCGAAAGTCTTATCTGCCTGCATTATGGTTAAATCCATATGCCTGGCAATAATCATTGACATCCTTTGTCATTGTCATCCTAAGCCTATTGATTCAGTATGTTGCTTTCCTCGCAATCATCAGTCAAACCCTAAAATTTGACCTTCCTGCTCATATGTCATTTTGGACATGAGTTGTATCTCGGCCAATCATGTTGTAATTGATTGTCCACCTTGTTCCCTTCAACTTGAACATCAAAATTATTCAGCTGCTTCTATAACCCGATGCCCTTGCACTATTTCTTCTTCTGGTTGAGCATTGTTACTCACATCAGATTCTTTGTGGTCAACCATATCCTATGGTGGATTATTATCTGACCGTTCCTGCCTATTCCCAAATACTTGAGTTCTTCCCCTGATACATAGTGCCTTTGATAAATTGTATCCTCTGCTTAATGTCAACCATACTCTGCTATTGAGATGATGTTTTATGCTCTGGAACTTAGTGGTATATGTTCCTAAGGTACCCCTGCGGGTTGGATCTATGCCTTCCCTAATCCGAGTGAACTCGAAAGAGATGTGAGTGATACTCTTCTGGTGCTGCACCAGATAAATTTTTTGCACTACAAATTCTTTGAAAACGAGAAGTGAATGAAAGGTTTTGCATTGAAGAAGTGGGAGTCGACCTTGAACCTTAGTGTTCATTCCCATGGGCCCGATGTAGAACTTATCATGGAAGCTGCTCGTAAAAACAATTACCCCTTGTTATAAGTTCATCTTGTATCAGTGGTCTGATCATTCATAACCGTGGTTCCGACCATAGTTTTTCCTTAATACCATTTCCCAGACAAGTTAAAATACTTGTCTCCTACAAGTCATTTCACCTGTCCAACCTCTAATTTAACGTACCTTCAAGTATTGCCTCATGTTATCTCGGGGATATTGTGTCATTGCACTACCTCTTGTAAATTCTTAATTGAAGTGATACTCTGTCACATCATTCCTAGCCTGATTGGCTACATCATTATCGTCCTAAAATTTAACTGTGCTACCTGGTCCTTCCCAGAGCACAATTTTTCAACGATGAGCTAAGCTTACGCCGCTCTTCCCCGTCTTACCATTTCGCCTTAAACAACAAGCTTGGTTTTGAGTTTGCGTCGTACTTGTGGTTCTGATAACTTTTCGCTTCATCATTCCTTTGACTTGATGTCATCGCCGATCGATTACATCTTCCCGAAATCTCTCGACAATTGTGTCATGCTCGTCAACATTCTGAGCTCCCCCAACATATCAATCGAATTCATGGTGAGAACTACCATCCTTGACCCTCGATGATTTGAGTTATCATCGACAACTCCTTTGTCTTCTTTCCAACACATGTTTCATCATGTCTTGGTTATACCTTGGACTCCTTGCTATTCCTACAATTGTTCCTTGAGTATTTCTTGTGATCTTCAACTCCAACCCCTACTTGTAACACAATGTTAATGCTACCTTGAAGCATGACTGAGGTATGCTGTATATCAACAAGAACATTGGAAGCACATTGTAGAATGTTTCTTGATCTATTATCCAAACACCGTTGTATGGATAATATCATGATTCTTCCCTCTCCCCGTTATCTAAATGCTTTTGAATTTGCTGTCATATCATCTATATCCTGCTCTGCTTCCCCTTGGGAAGGATATACTCCCAATCCTAGTGTGTGAACACATTTTCCTTTCCAATGTTCTGATTAATCTAATGATCACCTTTTCTTTTCCATTGTTTTATTTAACCTTTCTGGTGGTCTATGAGGTCTAAGCAGTAATAGTTCCCTATTTATGAAAACACCTCGGTGTACAATTTGTCAGTAAGACCTTGTTATTATTGCTGTTAACATTCCGGTAACCATCGATGGACAAGAACTTTGCCTATTGGTCTGCCTCGTTCAACGAGCAGGAAAATAGTTCTCTCCGTCCCTCGCCCTTGGTACCAATGTTGTTGACAACATAACTGGCAGTCTATCATCTGACATGCCTTGCTATCGGCCTCCTTTCTACTCTTAACCCACATGGTGGGATCATAACCCAGTGTTCCACAGGATCGGAACCTGACCCTCCTGTATATCTTTGATTCTGAAATATTCTTGCATTTGGCTTCGTATCATGTCACGAGCCACCTTTCGAGTGATGATCTATTCCCAATGCTCTAAACCCTTCCTCACACTCTGTTCAGGTATCAATCGTTTGCCCATTCGCTTGAAACCTCCTATTGTACCTTCATACTTTGCTCTCGATGTTAATTAAGTTTCAACTCGAGAGATACTTCTGCCTCATTCCCTGAATTGTTCACCAGATAATTAACCCTGTAAGGGTCAGTTCTCCTGAAGTTACTCTTTACTTCACCACTTAAATCTCGGGACGAGATTTCTTGTAGTGGAGGAGATTTGTAACACCCCAGTGTCATGCTACAGTAATCCCCTGTTAATGGTGCCAGGTCACCATGCATACTGAGCTAATTATCACTTGATGATAAATCAAAGTCAAATTCAAATTCAAATTATAAGTGAAATTCAAAATTTCTCAAACATGCAAACTAAAATGTTCATCAAATAGAAAATAATTCATAACTAATTATATTCAGAAAAACAACATCACCTAAATTAATTATGTGACTCAAACAACATGAGACAACATCAAAACAGAAATCTAAAGTGCCATATCATTTTTTTAAAATTCAAATGAAATCATTTTGGCTCCAAACCATTTTTGGCAGTGGTAAATATTGCACTATAATTGTTGAGCTAAGTCACATATTTTTACAAAACTCTAATGGTGGCTAAGCAATTTGCAAAAGTGAAATAAATCAAAAAAAAGGAAAGGAAAGGAAAGCAGAGGGAAGAGAGAGAAAGCCCCTATCCCACTGGGCCAAACGGTCCAGCTGGCCGTCGGCCCATGCCAGCCGGCCCACTCCCCCTCCCCTGTTGTCTTCCCCTTTCTACTGTTTGACCGACCCGCGCGAGCGGTCGCCATCGAACCCGCTCGTCGCCACGTGCCTCGCCGACGAGGGGATAAGGATCCCCTCCCTCCCTGTCGCCTCGATCCCCTCTCACCCCCCCACTTGCACCTCTCCTCCCCCAGATCCACCTCTCCCTCTGCTTCGTTTTGGAGAGTAGACCGACGCGGTCGTTGCCGTGCCTCGCCTGTCCTCGCGGCCACCGAGCCCCGTTCGCCTCGCCATCGTGCCCATCGTCTCCGCCGTCGTCTACCCCATCCCAGTCCATGAGCGCGAGCCGGGAGCCACTGCGTGGAGCGGATCGAGCCGCCCACTTTCACCTCTGTCGCCAGCGAACTCCGTCATCTCCGTCAACCCTTGCTGCTACTAAGCTTACACCGGGCCACCTTGTGCCTCCCCGGTGAGCTCCTCTTCCTTCTCCCTCTCCTTGCTGACTTTGGCGTGCCCCCTAGCGGCTTTCCCCACGCGTGCCCGAACGCAGCACCGCGAAGCTCATCGCCGACGAGTCTACGGTGACCAAATGGTCACGGGCGTATGCCTGTTAGCTCCACCGCATCGTGCAACACCGCCTAGCCCTTCCGTTCGAGCCGCTTCATGCCATAGCACCGTTTTCGTCGAGCACCCGTGCGCGCCGCCGCCTCTGCTCGTCGCCGGTGCCGATTCCGGCCAAGTCCGGGTGCGCTACCACCACCACTCGATGCACGACACCGCTAGCATTCGAACGCAGGTGAAAACGCGCGTTTTGGAGCTTTGTAGCGAAAATCCGAGCCTCTCCGGCGAACTCGCCGCCGTGGAGAGCTCGCCAGTGCAACTCCGGTGCCATCCGCCGATGTGGCCGACCTAGGGCCACCCCCCCAGAGCCGATGCTAGCGGGCCCGACGGGCCCCGTTGACTGGGTTGACCTAGTCAATGTGCTGACTGGGCACCGTGGCCCACTGACATGTGGGTCCCCTTTGTTAATTAGTCTAATTAAACATTATTATAAATGAACTAATTAATTAACCTAATTAGACATTGAACAGGTGGGCCCCTTCTAATTAATTTACTTAGTTAGTTTAGGTTAACCTCTGTTAGTCGTACTGTCTATGACAGGTGGGACCCACTGGTCAGTTTGACTAGTCAGCGGGTCTGCTGACTTGCTGATGTCATGCTGACGTCATAATTTCATTTCTGTTATTTTAAATAGTTTCTGAAAATGCTTTAATCTTTGAATAATCATAGAAAATAAATCGTAACTCGGATGAAAATGTTTTCTACATGAAAGTTGCTCAGAAAAACGTGGCGAATTCGGATTCGCGGTCCGTTTACCTGGCAGATACGTCTAACTATATGAACATGGAACATTCCCCCTCCAGTCATCTGTCTGACACAGGTCCGGAACCAGGAAAACATTCTCGGTTGAATTCCCCCTTCACCTTTATCGTGTATCCATACGTTAGGTCACACCCGGCATAGCATATTGCCATGTTATGCTTTGTGATGCTATGTTTGCTTTATATTTACTGTTTCTTCTCCCTCTTCTCTCTGGTAGACCCCAGACCGATGCTACCCCTGTGATCGACTACGTCGACGACGACCCCTCCTTGCCAGAGCAACCATGCAAGCCCCCCCTATGATCATCTCAATATCGCCCATTTCCTTTCTCTCATGCTTGCATTAGATTTTGCTACTGTTATTTTTTGCTCCTATTCTGTTGCATAGCCTGCTTTTGTAACCTGCTCTTTGTACCTTACCTGCTTATCCTAAACTGCTTAGTATAGGTTGGTTAGTGATCCATCAGTGACCCCCACCTTGCCCTTGTTGCCCCTACTTCATCATCGAAGACCCGATCAACGGGATCGAAGACTACGCCCCGGCACCGCACATCACTTTCCCCTTAGTTGCTCGACACTGCTGGGTTACTATCGAGTGCCGAGGGTGAGACCTCAACAGCACTTCGGGTGTTAACCCTGTAGTCTAGCTATTCGGTCGTGGTCATCGAGGGTGATTCCGCCTTAACCACTTCCTATACGACTCTATCGTGGAACCCCTCAAGTGTGAACCTCGGGGGTGATTCCTCTTACGTTCACCTTGATGATTACATCGAGTGGAATTCACCGGGGGTGATTCCTCGGGTTTTCCCCTTGATGTTTAGACACACAGTTACTATGATTACTCTGACTTTACACTGAACCATGATAGTAAAGACGGGTCGACCCTGAGGGATACCCGCGCGAGCATAATTGTGAGTGATGTGGAGTTGGGTTGACCTGGAAGGTGCCCGCGAGATAATTACGAGGCGTGGCCTGGCATTCTTAGCCCTTGCCGCAAGTCATCGAGACGGGGCAACGGGGTCACATCTTTCGTGAGTCTTTGCTTGTTACCGCGCGTTCTTAATCCACTACGATTTGGATATTTGATCTGAGGGGCCTCTGGCCTGATAGAACTAACCATCACGTGGGCATAGTATGGGCGTTCTGCATCATATGCCTCAGCCGAAGCTTAATAGATGTCAGCGACTGAGTGGCGTGCGTCGGGTTGGACTGTGTAAGCACCTGCCTTTTTGAAGGAGGTAGCTAGGTCTGCTCACCGGCCGCGTTCGCAACATGCAGGAGTTCCAGGGGAGATGGCCCATGACCCTTGGGGGCATAGGTTTAGACTGGCATGCTGACCTCTCTATTAAGCCTAGGTCGGGTTGCGGCGTATTATTTGGCCGAGGCCGGGCATGACCCAGGAAAGTGTGTCCGGCCAGAGTTAATCAAGTGTGGTGGGTAAGTTGGTGCACCCCTCACTAGTGTAGAACCGGGCTTTAGTGCCGGTTCATGACGGCCTTTAGTGCCGGTTGGCGAACCGGCACTAAAGAGTGGGGACTAAAGGTCCCCGGCCTTTAGTACCGGTTCGTCATGAACCGGCGCTAAAGTGCCACCACGTGGCACGAGCCAGGCCCGTTTGCATGGAGAGCATTAGTACCGGTTGGTAACATCAACCGGTACTAAATGTTTGGGTGTTTTTTTTAAAATTTCTTTAATTTTGTGTTTTCAATTTAATTTAGTGATTGTTTTACATTATAATGAGTTGTTAAATCATTTGGTGAAAGTACCACGGATTAGTTTCGACTGGATGCATTATTGGATATCTCTATATATAGCTAGAGCTAGCTAGAGTATGTGCCATATCCATATTATACTTGATCAACTATATAATATATACGGATATGGCATATACTTGATCACTTAGCTAGGTAGGATTCATCCAGCTGAAACTAATCTGCGGTTTCTTTCATTAAATGATATAATAATTAACTAGCTATCTAATCACCACCAGCACCACTAGCTTAAATAAGAAACATTCACTTGTATACCAGAAGCAAAAATATTATCAATCGAGTTCAACATGATTGTCATGATATTATAAGCGTTCATATATATATATATATATATATATATATATATATATATATATATATATATAACACCACAAAAGCAAATCACTTAAGTTCAGAACGAAGAACACGGACATGAAAGGACAAGTACTAATTAAGAGCGGCATGAAGAACTAGCTAAATCACTCCTGCTAGCTACTCTCTCTCTAGTAAAATAGCATAGAACATGTATAGCTGTTCTGATTGATCATACTGGAGCATGCCGATGAACCTGTCTCCTAATCGTGGGCTGCGCTTCTCATTGTTGCCCCCTAGTACTTCTCTGCGATCATTAACAATTTTCCTCCAATCTTTCACTATTAAGCATTCATCGCTTCTACAAATCCTGAATGCATTCATGTGCAATGCAGGATATCTTGGTCGTAAGCTAACAATTGACATTTGACCTTTAGTCTCGAACCCTTGAGGCACAACTGTCATTGGGAGTCCCTGTTGAAGAATATTGTATAGTACTTAATTAATATACTTAGCAATGAAAGTTTAGAAAAAAAATTATGTATGCAAAATATGCACTAAGGACAAATAGTAAATATCTTACCATCATTCCTAAATAGATGTGACCGTAGTTCAATACCATCACTATTGGTCGCATGTTTTGAGTACTAACATTTCTAAGTGCAGGAAGAAAATTTGTCTTGACAGTATGAAGATCCTCAAGCCATGAAACATAATGACTTATCTCCTCGCAGTTTAGTTCAGCTCCCGGACAGTAGTAGGTCCTGTCTACCAAGCGCCGGACATGTTTGGTTGAATGGAGATAAGCTGTCAATAGAAATTAGTTGTCAGTTATTTTTGAATAAGCAATATCAAAGACAAAAATATAGTTGAGAAGAACTCACATAATGGTAGAACTAGAGGCGTATGCACATCGACCCATTTGTCTCTATTACCTTCAATATCATCTTCTGGACGAATATCAAAGGTGATAACGATACTAGGCTCAAATGCATAAGCCTTGCATAGTGCTTGCCAAGTTTTGCATTCAATATATGTGTATGTGTGTGTATTGTATACTTCGACGTCGAAAGTATAACCATCATGCTCAGTTTTCAGGTAAGCTCTCTTTACTTCCATAGTTTCCATATCTTTGAAACCTATCTTATCCAAGACAAAAATTCTTGCATGGCACGGGATGCGCTAGTAGAATAGTGAAAATTAAAAATTATAAGTCAGGCAAATGAAGCATATATAAGTCATGCTTAATTACGAAAACAGACTTTCACGTTGTAACTTACTGTATCGAATTCGAAAGTCTCATCCAGCTTGATGCTGAATCGCCTACCATCAACAAGGAAATTTCTATCACACTGGCCGCGCTGGTCTTCACAGTAATCACACATAATGAAATTTTTTCCGTCGTCAGACGACATTTCCTATGTTCATATTAGGCGAAACATTAATCACTTACTAATTCAATTAATTCAACTACTTCTAGTAATTCAACTAAGCATTTACTAAAATAAACTAGTTATATTAATTCAATTAGTTTAAAGCATTTACTAAAAATAAACTAGTTCTATATATAT
>NC_041381.1:502271311-502271928 GCF_002162155.2 Triticum dicoccoides | reverse complement strand
TTGAACTAAGCATTTACTTACTAAAAATAAACTAGTTCTATATATTAATTCAACAAGTTCAACTAAGCATTTACTAAAAATAAACTAGTTCTATATATTAATTCAACTAGTTCAACTAAACATTTACTAAAAATAAACTAGTTCTATATATTAACTCAACTACTTCAACTAAGCATTATATTTACTAAAAATAAACTAGTTATTATATTAATTCAACTAGTTGAACTAAACATTAACATATTTCTAATTCATCGAATGATAATATTTCTAACATTCTAAAAATAAACTAGATAGTTCTAATTCATCTAAACATTAGAAATTAAACAGAAAATAAGTAAAAATATATATGTGTGTGTGTGTATTGTGTGTGTATATGTGTGTACATGTGTAGTGTACGTGTAGTGTACATGTGTGTGTTTGTGTGTGTCTGTGTGTATGTGTGTGTGTAGTGTGTGTGTGTGTACATGTGTGTATGTGTATGTGTGTGTGTGTATAGTGTGCGTGTGTGTGCATGTATGGAGTGGGCCGGGCGCGTACGGGCGGGCGGCGACGACGGGCGGCGGGGGCCGATGATGGCGATGAGATGGGCGGCGGCAGCCAGGGACGGAGACGGGCCG
>NC_041381.1:502269317-502270249 GCF_002162155.2 Triticum dicoccoides | reverse complement strand
ACGACGACGGGCGGCGGGGGCGCGCGGCGACGACGACGACGGGCGGCGGGGGCGGCAAGGGCGATGGCACAGCGGCGCGGCGGCGTCGGCGGCGTCGAGATCGAGACTCGCCCGCGCGAGAAGTGGAACGATTGGCGACGATAACTGAATTTTCGTAAGTGCCATATATATAGGATGGGCCTTTAGTATCGATTGGTGGCTCCAACCGGTACTAAAGGCCAATTTTGGCCAGCCCAAGCGGCGGGAAACGTGGGCCTTTAGTACCGGTTGGTGGCTCAAACCGGTACTAAAGGGCAACACATTAGTACCGGTTGGAGGCTCCAACCGGTACTAATGCCCGTGCGCTGCCACCCCGCAGTGTACCGGATGGGCCTCACCGAGCGAAGGGCAGCCGCACTGGTTTATAAACCCAGCCGCGGCTGCCCTTTCGAACTCCTCTATATAGCAGGCTTCTGGGCCTAATTAATTAGGGCGCGCTGCCCTGTGAGCCTGCTGGCCCTACTGGGCATGTATTTGCACACCCAAGGTCTGGCAGGCCCACTGGGCAGCGCCCCAACATGTTTTTTATAAATTATTTTCTTTTCTGCATTATTTATTTTCTTCTATTTATTTTTCAGTAATTTTTTATATAGTTATTCCTTTTCTGCTTTATTTTTTTCTTCTATTTATTTCTGAATAGTATTTATTTTCTTCTATTTATTTTTCAGTAATTTTTTTATATAGTTATTCCTTTTCTGCTTTATTTTTTTCTCCTATTTATTTCTGAATAGTATTTATTTTCTTCTATTTATTTTTCAGTAATTTTTTTATATAGTTATTCCTTTTATTTTCTTCTATTTATTTCTAAATAGTATTTATTTTCTTCTATTTATTTTTGAGTAATTTTTTTATATAGTTATTCCTTTTCTGCTTTATTTTTTTCTTCTATTTAT
>NC_041381.1:502247573-502268317 GCF_002162155.2 Triticum dicoccoides | reverse complement strand
TTCTTCTTCTTCTTCTTCTTCTTCTTCTTCTTCTTCTTCTTCCTCCTCCTCCTCCTCTTCTTCCTTTTTATATAGTTTGAGAAGTAACATAGAAAAAATACATTGATCAGTACCGCCTTTCAGCCAAAACGCGCTACTGCTACAGAGAAGTACATAAAAAATACATTGATCATCAATGATATTTTTGTATAGAATCTAAATTATCAATAGGAATCTACCACCGATTTAAGAACCGGCGAAGACTCCTATTGCACCCTTAGATCCTACACATAGAGTTCAATGAGGACCAAATGCTTGTGATAGTTTGAGAAGTAACATATTTAAGATGGTCAAATTCTTGCTAAGGGAGCGATGTGGGACTAAAAATAGCCCCTGCCACACCTCTTTAGTACCGGTTCGTGCCACGAACTGGTACAAAAAATGCTGGTGCCCGACCAGCATCTTTAGTACCGGTTCGTGGCACGAACCGGTACTAAAGATTCGCAATGAACTGGTATTAAAGGTCTCCTCCCGCCTAGTCATTTGAACCGGCACTAATGGACGCATTAGTGCCGGCTCATATGCAAACCGGTACTAATGTTACTCATATTAGGTCCTTTTTCTACTAGTGCCTGCAGGGAAGAAAACATCTATCGATAGCCTGTCCTACGGTAACGGACACTTGGAGTTGTGTCCCAATCGATACAACTAGAACTGGATACTTGTGATGACAATTGGAATGTGATGAGAAATGGATAGTATGGCTCTGGGATTGCTCCTGCGCAGGGAGTCGAGAAAGGATCTCTGGCCGAGGTTGATAACACTACTACTACTTTACTTTATGCTACTCTACTACCTCCCGTTTGCTGCAAGATGGTGGTTTCAAGAAGATGATAGTCTTTGATAGGACTAGGCCTTCCCTCTATTCTGGCATTTCTGCAGCCCAGTCCACTGATACATCCCATTTCATTGATAATGTTGCATATGTAGTGTAGATCCTTGCTTGCGAGTACTTTGGATGAGTACTCATGGTTGCTTTGCTACCCCTTTTCCCCCTTCTTTCTTCCTTCTGGTTGTTGCAACCAGATGGTGGAGTCCAGGAGCCAGATGGCACCTTTGACGACTGCTACTACCCCGAGGGTGCCTACTACCACGTGACACACGCCGACGACCAGGAGCAGTTAGGAGGCTCCTAGGCAGGAGGCCTTGCCTTTTCGATCATGTTGCTTTTGTGCTAGACTTCTTAAGTCAAACTTGTTTAACTCATGTCTGTACTCAGATATTCTTGCTTCCGCTAACTCGTTTGTATTCGAGCCCTCGAGGCCCCTGGCTTGTAATATAAAGCTTCTATTATTTTAATTTGTGTCTAGAGTTGTGTTGTGATATCTTCCCGTGAGTCCCTGATCTTGGTCGTACACCTTTGCGTGTATGATTAGTGTATGATTGAATCGGGGGTGTCACAATGTAAAAAACAAGCAGAAAACAGCAACTGGCATTTGGCACTATGTCAATAGGTTAGTCCCAGAAAATGATATAAAGTTGCTATAAAATGATTGTAAAACATCCAAGAATGATTGTAAAACATCCAAGAATGATAGTATAACATCATGGAACAATAAAAAATTATAGATACGTTGGAGACGTATCAACATCCCCAAGCTTAATTCCCGCTCGTCATCGAGTACGTAAATGATAAAAACAGAATTTTTGATGTGGAATGCTACCTAACATGTTCATCGCATATTCTTTTCTTTGTAGCATGGACATTTGGGCTTTTATATGATTCAAAGCAATAGTCTAGTTTTGACATGAAGACTTAAATACTCGAGCATATCAACAAGCAACCATGTCTTCCAAAATATCAACACTAAAGCAAGTTATCCCTAGCCCATTATGCTCAATCATTGATCCATTCATGAAACACACTCGCATATTAGCTACACCCAATGCTCAAGTACGATCATAGTGCCCCTTAGTTGGTGCTTTATAAGAGAGAGAAGATGGAGACTCAAGTAAAAATAAAAATTGCATAAATTAAATAGAAAGTCCCTTCACAGAGGGAAGTAGGGATTTGCAAAGGTGCCAGAGCTCAAAGCAAAAAAAAAGATAAAACATTTTGGGTGGCATGCTTTTCGTGTCAACAAAAACGACCGAGTAGTTCCCAATACTTTCCATGCTAGATATATCATAGGCGGTTCCCAAACCGAAAATAAAGTTTATTCCTTTTTCCACCATACTTTCACTTTTCATGGCTAACCGTATCCACGGGTGCCTTCCATACCAACACTTTCCAAGGAATTTATTATTTGACAACATAAATAAATTCATTTTTTATTTCGGGACTGGGCATCCCTAATACCTTTGTCGTACTCTCGTGCAATGGCAAGTGAATAAACACTCATCTTGAGAATAACACATCTAGCATGGAAATATATCAGCCACCCCCTACCGTTTCATGAGTGGTACGAGTACACAAAAGAGAAATCTATTTTGAAAATTAGAGATGGCCCATACAAATTTGCTTAGAACGGCAAAAGAATACCGTATATAGGTAGGTATAGTGGAGTCAAGTGGCAAAAACTGGTTTAAAGAATTTTGGATGCACAAGTAGTGATCGTACTTAGTGCAAATGAAGGCTAGCAAAAGATTGAGAAGCATCCAACCAAGAAACAAAAAATCTCATAAGCGAGCATTACGCATAACTAACACCGAATAATGCACCACAAGTAGGATGTAATTTCATTGCATAACTATTGACTTTCGTGCTTGCATAGGGAATCACAAACCTTAACACAAATATTCTTACTAAAACATAATTACTCATCAACATGACTCACATATCACTATCATCATATCTCAAAACTATTACAAAGACTCAAGTTTATTTTGTCCTATGATCTTCATGAAAGTTTGTATTATATCCCTCTTGAATATCTATCACTTAGGGACTAATTTCATATGTTGCTTTTGATAGCTCAAACAAATCTAAGTGAAGAACATGTGCATAAAAAAAGTTTCTTCTCTCAAAATAATTTAAGTGAAGCAAGAGATAATTTCTTCAAAAATAGTAAAGCACGCCGTGCTAAAAAAGATATAAGTGAAGCACTAGAGCAATTCCATAGCTGATAAAGATTTAATTGAAGCATAGAGAGCAATTCTAATAAGTCATAGCATAATTTTGGCTCCCTAAACTAGTTGTATCCAGCAAGGATAGATGACTTAAAACACAAAGCAAAACAAGCAAAGACGCATATCATACAAGACGCTCCAAGCAAAACTCATAATATGTGACGAATAAAAATAATTTCAAGTAAAATACCGATGGTTGTTAGAAGAAAGAGGGGATGCCACTCGGGGGCATCCCCAAGCTTAGTTGCTTGATACTTCTTGAATATTATCTTGGGGTGCCTCGGGCATCCCCAGCCTTAGCCTTTTGCTAATCCTTATTCCTTCATCCATCGCAATCTCACCCAAAACTTGAAAACTTCAATCACACAAAACTCAACAAAACCTTCGTGAGATCCGTTAGTATAAGAAAGAAAATCACCACTTTAAGTATTGTTGCAAACCCATTCATGAAAATTATATTTCTAAGCGCAAAAGTTTCTGTTTTTTCAACAAGATCGAATTAACTATCCCCAAATTATCCCAAAGGCTTTACTTGGCACAAACACTAATTTAAACCACAAAAATACATCTAAACAGAGGCATAAATGGGTATTTTATTGAAAACAACAAGAAAACCAAAAAGCAAAAACACACAAGTTGGGTTGCCTCCCAACAAGCGTTATCATTTTACGCCCCTAGCTAGGCATAATGCGAAGATCTAAGTGTTGTCATCTTTGGTTTTTGCAACTTTTGTAAGGGCCTTTTCAAACCTGGGAGGCCCTTTATGCTTCCCAAGATTTTCAGGAAAAGGGACCATCTTGAGATCTAAAATATCCAAAAGCTTATTGCAAAGAGTAATCAAGGTATTCATTCGATTGAGTTTCCCACTGATATGTTTCAGAGGTTCATTGTATTTCTATAACTCAACCAGATGTTTATGCAAATCACTCAACTTATCCAAAATTTGGGCTCCTTCTTGAGTAAAGGAGATCCCCTTTTTGGTAGGCAGAATTCCCAAAATCCCTTCTAGGATTTCATAAGAGGTATTAGCATCAAGCTCAATAAAATTTCCTTTGGCAGTGAAATCCAAAAGTTGTCTATGATGCAAGGCTAAACCTATGTAAAAATTCCGAAGCAAAATTTTTGCATCCCCTTTTAAATTGAAAATGCGATAGGATTCCATCAGCCTATACCAAGCATCTTTCAAATTTTCTCCTTGTCTCTGTTTGAAGTATAAAACTTCAAAATCTGGTGACAAAGGAGGGATAGTTATGTTGGTCACAGCAACAATATCACAAACACAAAGATAGATCTGACAAGAAAACGGTGAACGAAAAAGAGAGCGAAAAATGGCAATTTTTTGTGAAGTGGGGAGAGGAAAACGAGAGGCAAATGGAAAATAATGTAAATTGCGAGGAGATGAGATTTCTGATTAGGAACCTGGTAGATGTTGATGATGTCTCCCCGGCAACGGCGCCAAAAACTGGCGAGTTGTCGGGAGACAATCTTGACTTGATCCTCCCCGGCAACGGTGCAAAAAATACCTTTTGATGTCTGCTTGAACTACGTCGGTATTTCCCCAAAGAGGAAGGGATGATGCAACACAACAACGGTAGGTATTTCCCTCAGTGATGATACCAAGGTTATCGAACCAGTCGGAGAACCAAGCAACACTACGTAAACGATACTTGCACACAAAGAACTAATACTTGCAACCTGACGTGTTAAAGAGGTTGTCAATCCTTTTCGGGTAATGGTGCCATAAATTGGCACGTGGACGGGAGAAAGTTGTAATAAATTGATAGATGCAAATAAAAGCAAATAAAATTCAGAGAGGTATTTTTGGGTTCTTGGATTAATAGATCAGAAAATAAAAGCAAATAAAAATAGATCTCAAAGGCAAATATGATAAAGAAGAGACCCCGGGGCCGTAGATTTCACTAGTGGCTTCTCTCAAGAAAAATAACATATGATGGGTAAACAAATTACTACTGGGCAATTGATAGAACTTCAAATAATCATGACGATATTCAGGCAATGATCATTATATAGGCATCACGTCCAAGATTAGTAGACCGACTCCTACCTACATCTACTACTATTACTCCAGACATCGACCGCTATCCAGCATGCATGTAGTGTATTAAGTTCATGGAGAAACGGAGTAATGCAATAAGAACGATGACATGATGTAGACAATATCTATTTATGTAGAAATAGACCCCATCTTGTTATCCTTCATATCAATGATACATACGTGTCGTTGCCCCTTCTGTCACTGGGATGAAGCACCGTAAGATCGAACCCATCACAAAGCACCCCTTCCCATCGCAAGAAAAATTGATCTAGTCGGCCTAACTAAACCAAAGATCGAAGAGGAAATACGAGGCTATAAGTAATCATGCATATAATAGATCAAAAGACTCAAATAACTTTCATGGATAAAAACATAGATCTGATCATAAACTCAAAGTTCATCGGATCCCAACAAACACACCACAAAAAGAGTTACATCAAACAGATCTCCAAGAGACCATTGTATTGAGAATCAAAAGAGAGAGAGAGGAAGCCATCTAGCTACTCACGCATCATTAGAGAGGCACCAATGAGGATGATGAACCCCTCTGTGATGGTGTCTAGATTGGATTTGGTGGTTTTGGAACTTGCGGTGGATGGAATTGATTTTCGTCGACTCCCCTAGGGTTTCTAGAATATTGAGGTATTTATAGAGCAAAGAGGCGGTGCGGGAGGCGGCCAAGGTGGGCATAACCTACCTAGGCGCGCCTGGGCCCCCAGGCGCGCCCTGGTGGGTTGTGCTCCCCTCGGAGCTCCCCTCGGGTACTTTCTTGGCCCAACAGGTGTCTTATGGTCCAGAAAAAATCCACAAAAATTTTCGTTGCATTTGGACTCTATTTGATATTGATTTCCTACGATGTAAAAAACAAGCAGAAAACAACAACTAGCACTTGGCACTATGTCAGTAGGTTAGTCCCAAAAAATGATATAAAGTTGCTATAAAATGATTGTAAAACATCCAAGAATGATAGTATAACAATATGGAACAATCAAAAATTATAGATACGTTGGAGACGTATCAATAGCTACAAACCTGAACTGAGAACAATTCTTCTTCTGCTTTAAGCATTGACTTGGGGTTCAGAGTGGTGGTCCTTGTGCTTTGGGCACTGCAGTTGCCTTACTAACTTCTCGTGTTTGGGTGCTCTATGGTGGAAACAGTGATGTGTCAACTGGAACTGGATTACTATCTGCTGGGGTTGGGGTTAGAAGGGGTGTAGCTGGTTCTTTGTCCAACTAGGTAGGGGTACAATCTGCGTGAGTCTGGGTTATGTGTGGTGGGGCTGGTTCTTGGGCAAGTACAACTGTGGTTCTATCCACATCGACAGGTAGCACTATCTTTTCTGAAGACCGTGTTTTTACTCCCATAGATACTGCCATCACCCCCTCCAATTCAAATGGATGATAAACCAGAAAAGTAATTGAATGTACAGACATTGTAAGATAGACAGGTGTAATGGATGGTAGGGAAGAAAACAGGGCATGAAATAATTCACATTTATGTTGTCTAACCAAATAGAATAGCATGACGTAATTATATGATGGCTAATTAAACAGGATAGCATGACACAATTTCACATGTATGATGGCTAACTAAACAGGATAGAATGACATACTTCAAAATATGATGACTATGTAAACAGGATGACATGATATAACTATACGATGTGTCTATTAAAGTGGTTGGCATGCCATAATTCACAAACATGTCATCGATGGAAACCTGATGGCATGATATAATTCATGGATAGTATGACATAATTCAAAATATGATGACTATATAAACACGATGAGATGATATAACTATATTATGTCTTTAGAAAATGGGTTGGCATGCCATAAATCAGATGCATGTTGTCTATGTAAACATCTTGGCATGATATAATTCAAATATATGATTTATATACTAAGCAAGTGAGCAGAGGGCAATCGCATATATGATGTGTCAACTAAGGACATGGCTCTCACTATTGTGTATATGATGGAGAAACTAAGCATTGCAAGACAACATATGCATGATATGAGTAATATAACCCTGCCAAGTTTGACCATACACTCAGGGGGATAATAGGACTGGTGATCTGCCTCTGAATCTTTCTCCGAGGAGCTATCTGTAACCAGCAAGATATCTGCTTCAGCAGGTAGCATTGTCTGCTCTGAAGACCTTGTTTTCACTCCAGATTTCTCCATCACCAGTTCAAATGGTTGATGCACAGGAAGAGCAGTTGAATATACAAACATTGTCGACAAATGCAATGAGTAATACAAAAAAGGACGGCATGATATAATTCACATATATGACGCTTGGCTAAACAACATGGCATTGCATCATTCACATACATAATGCCTTGCAACAACATAGCATTGCATAATTCACATATATAATGTCTTGCAACAAGATGGAATTGCAAAATCGACATACATGGTATTTAGACACTAAACAGGCGGCATTCACACACAACATGTCTAAACTAAGCAAATGGCATGCCAATGCAAGACAACATATGCACGATATGAGCAATATAACCCTGCCAAGTTAGAGCATGCACCTCAGGGGGGGATAGGACTGGTCATCTGTCTCTGAATCGTCCTCTAAGGAGCTATCCTAACCAGCAAGACATGTGCTTTGTCAGATAGCATTGTCTGCTCTGAAGACCTTGTTTCCACTCCCGATTTTTCCATGACCGTATCGAATGGCTGATGCACAGGAAGAGTAATTGAATGTACTAAAATTGTTGACAAATTTAATACGTAATAAAAATGATGGCATGATATAATTGACATATAAGACGATTGGCTAACCAGGGTGGCATTGCAAAATTCACATATATCATGCCTGGCTAAACAAGATGGCATTGCATGATTCACATATACGATAAAGAAACTAAACAGATGGCAATCACACAAAGCATGTCTAAACTAAGCAGATGATATATTTGATGTATAAAGTAAGTAATGCAAGGCACTAGATGCATGATATTACCAACATTAGCATGCCAAGTTAGAGCGAAGACCTCAGGGGGTAAATAGGAGTGGTCTCTTCTCCTTTTGAATCACCCTCAGAACAAATTATCTTCCTCTTGATTACAATCCAAAATGGGTGGAGGGGGCTGCGTCTGCTCAATTGATGATGGTAATGCAGTTGTCGTGGCTGCCGGTGGCGGGGAAGAAGATTTGAGGCGGTGAAAGATAGTCTGGAGGGCAGATCCCTACTGTGGTGAACCCTTCCATCGTTGGAGCAGCTGAGCTGGGGTGGAACACAGTGCAGCAGGAGCGGGACAGACCACACAAGGTTTTCTTTGACACATATCTATAACAGAAGTAATTGTGTAAGGGCTTGTTTGAATTTGAGGATTCTAACAATGCATGGATAGGAAATACACAGGAATAGGATAGGAATGCATGCGCAAAACAGAGAATTTAAAAACACAGGATTTCTGCCAATCTGGGTGTTTGGTTCACAAGAATTGGAAGATCACAAGATGCAAAGAAGCATAGTGAGATTAAGTCAAACCACAAGAAAATGTACGGTTATAATGCTATTATGCTACTATCTCTTAGTCTTGTGCTTCATGAATAGGAATTTGAAAGGGAGGACGATTGGATATTAAAATTCCTATGGTTTTTCTTTCAAGGAGACACTAAAGGAACAAATCCTACAGTTTTCCTTTGCTCCGTTCCTTTGAACCAAATGCATGAATAGTAGTACCATAGGAAACTTTCCAATTCCTATGTTTTTCCTTCAGTTTTCCTTTCAACCACTAGCGATTCTAGTAGGCAGGCTTGAGCAGGGAAAAGCCTACACTCAAAAAATGTTTTCGTGCTACTTCTACTACTTTGGACCCAGGCCACTGCTCTACTATCTCAACTCCCAAGCCCATCTACAAATGCACAGCTCAAACACGTAGAGATAAAAATGATGGCATTCAAGAGAGTCTATCATGGATAGCTAAGTTGCCTGGTACCTCACTGCTTGTCATATAGTAAGAGAAACTAATCGTATTTCACGTTACTACATGTGCTCAGTGGACAATATATATAACATGTAGAGTAAAAAAGCGACGCAACAAGTGTACAACCTCTTTGGCGAAGCCATGTCGATCTCAGCGTGATTGGGTTGGTCGGTGAGGATGCTCTGGCTGTTTTGGCTATCGAAGGAGGGGAAGAAGATCTTAGGCGTCTGGAGATGGAGCCTAGGGTACTGCTCCTCTGTGATGGAGGGTTTCGTTATTGGAGTAGCTCCGGTGGGTTGCACGACGGCGAGGCTGAAGCAGGACAAGAGAGACAACGTTAACCTGAGTGGAATTCTAATAGCATCTCGAATAGATGACGTAAAATACATAACCACAAAGTGCTAGATGTAAAATACATCAGCTGCTCGTCTATGAACTTAACTGTCGAAACTGAATTTAACTGTCGAAACTGAATTTTGTTGTCAAAACTGAATTTAACTGTCGAAACTGAACGCACTAGTAGCAGAAAAGCAGTAGCAGCAACAGCGCCCGGAGTAGCAGCACGTGCGAGAGCCGGGGCAGCTAGTCGTGCAGCAGCATCTTGGGAAGCAGCTGCAGGGGCTCAAGGGAGAGCAGGATCTGCTGCTCGTGCAACAGTAGCGCGCACAAGAGTAGAGCAGCATCACAAGCAAGAGCAAGAGCAAGAGAAAGAGAGAGAGCAGTAGCGCAAGCAAGAGCGAGAGCAGCAGCACGAGTAAGAGCAAGAGCAGAGCAACAGCATGAATAAGAGCCAAAGTAGTAGCAGCTCCTACTAATGTGGACGTCGCCTTCGAGGGAGCGGCATCATGGAGGAACTGGCTAGCGATGCCACCATGGATGGATCCGCGCCATGTTGGCCTCAGGACCGAGCGCCGACAACACCGTGAGATCGAATCAAGAAAAAAATGCGGTGATTAGTGTAGAACCTCTTTGGTGGCGCCGATTAGGCCTCAGCTTCATCGGAGGAATCAGTGATGATGCTGCTCTTCCGGTGGTGCAGGTGAAGATGGTGGTGTGGGAATGGAGGTGGCACGAAATATGAGGGGAACATCGGGGAAGCTCCTTGGAGGTGGAGGGCGGGGTGGCTGAACCGGTGGGACGACGAGATCGACGACAGATCCTCATCCGGTGTGGTAGTTGTCCTTGTCTTGATTGCCAAGTCTTGCGGAATCTTCCTCGTATGTGGTAGCTGTCCGGACTGGCCCATGAGTATACGGCCATGGGGATCCTCGGCCCAATCTAACAGATCGGGAGATGACGTGGTGAATACCCCCTAGTCTAGGACACCATCAGTAGCCCCCTGAACCGGTCTTCAAGTTTAGGGACGCTCCTTGATTCTTCCGAACCGTTCTTCATCTTCAGTCGTCGGTCTTGAAAACTGGTTGAACAAATCTTCTCATCTTCGATCTTGAGGATCGCCGAAGTGCATTCAACGAGTTTACACGTCGGGTATCCGAGGAGCCCCTTTAAGTTTTCGGCCTTTATCAATGCCTTGTTATTTTTATGCCACACCTCGGGTTTGAAGTTGTTCCTGGGCGGCAGTGTCCTCTTGCGTCCGAGCTCCAACGCCGGATTGCATTCGAGGTATCTTTTGCAGCCAAGCACCAATGCCGGACTGCTTCCGAGCTCCAACGCCGGAATGTATCCAAGCTCTAACGCCGGACTGTGTCCAAGCTCCTACGCTGGACAGTATCCGAGCTCCAACGCCGGACTATATCCGAGATATCATAGATCATCTGGGTTCAAAAATGTTGAAGGAGTTTAGCCGAGGTTAATGCCGGGAATGCCCTTTAAGGAGCCAGCCACTTGCTTCCGAGCTATATGCCGAACTGCTTCCGAGGTGGTTAAGCACCTCGGTCATGGGCTGATTTTTGGTCAATGTTTTTTATTGATGCAATTTATTTTGTGACGAGATACATAGCCAGTAGCCCTCAAGGTGTGTATCGGTCTAAACCCCGAGATGCACCTGAAGGATGACATAAGACCGCTGATCCCAGTAACTGCTGAGACTCAGGTTGATTTGCAAAAATCGGCCTGAGGATCAAGTCCTAGCTCGGCAGAATACTTCGGGACACAAAAAGTGGCGTGTTCAGTCCTCGAGACTCAGGTTGGGTGCGCCGACCAACCTGAGGATCAAAATCTCCTCGGAAACTGTATTGCACTTAAAATTTTCTGCATAGAACAGGCAATGCAGTAGCCCCGAGACACTGGTCGGGTGGAAACACCAGATCAGGGGATCGATGTGCCCCTTTAATATTTGTGAATAATAAGGCCGAAGCCCTGTAGCCCCCGAGCCTTAATGCGGGCACGGGTGGCCGAATTAAGGATTGATATCCATAGTAAAATCACAAATTATGTGTAATGACTCTATGTATCCAAGTACTTTACGTCATTAATGCTCAGATCCGCATTGTACAAAACTTTTTTGACCGACCATCAGCTTCCACCTCCTCGGCCAATAGCCGAGGAGTGTTTGTCCTACTTTATAAAGCCTTTATGAGGGCAAAGATTTACAACAAACATGGCAATCTGGCCATACGGTTTTATAAACAAAGGTACACAGAGATATGTTATATTACTGTTTAACAGAAGAAATGTCCTCCAAAGAAAATAGTCCCGCTATCGGTTCCTTTCTTTGGGTTGTCATGCTAAGCATGATCATGAAACCTCAGCTCCAATGTAAGAGCAAAATATTGAAGATTTAGTTTGGGAGTCCAGTTACTAGCCCCCGGTAGTGTTCGGCGACAGTTGAGGTCAAGCCGTAAACACTTCGGCCAATGTTATGAATGGCTCATCATTTAACACAGTCATCAGATCGCTGACCAGTTTTACGCTTATTATGACTGACAGTTTTTGGCTTTCTCCACTAAGGTGCTTAACCATGTGAGCTAGAAGCACCATCGCAGTGGTTCTCCCTTTGCACACCTAGCCGAACAAAGCGGAACGTAGGGGGCAAGCGCAGGAGCCGGGAAACCCAACTATTGACCGAAGACACAATTCGAAACCGATGCATATAGAGCAATATCCGAGAATGTTTTTGCCGAATCTCTAAAGGTGTCCGGCGTTGCACTGCGAGACTTGTGCTGAAAACACACAATAGTTTAAAAGTGCCATGGGCTCGAAAAGCCAAAAAACTTATTCAAAAGGTTGATGTCCGAACTAGATCAAGTGTTCGATGCCAATCCAAAAATTGGACTTTAGAAAAAAAAAGGTGCTTCTGCCGTGCTTTAACATGACACATCCTATCTCAAAACTTCAAGCGGGTCAGCCTACGGCTTCAACCTCCTATCCCGAAGGCGGAGTACTTCTTACTAGGCCAGTTTAGCAAACTAAACTCTAGCGGTTTTGATAGAGAAATTAGGCTCCCCGGCTAGTGACCGCACACTTGTGTCGAAAAAAGGAGTGATAAATAATAATAAAAACTTTGCAACGACTAAGAAGAAAAACACTTATTATAAAATGGCTCAAATAAACATAAGAGCCCCCAAGTGAATTGGGTAAAAGAATGATTGTATGTACCGAAGTACTTGTATCATATCTATGTTCAACCGAACTTTAAACGCGTCTTAACCGACCGTCGGCTTCTCCCTCTTCGGTCAAGGACCGAAAAGTGTTATGTACTCCATCTGTTGAGAATATCGATGGTGTTTCCAGTAACCAGGCAATCAGGCCATAAGGCTGTAACAGACAAAGCGTGCTCAGGGAACTTATGCTATATTATTGCAAAGTGTAAGAAGCATTTTCGAAGAAAATAGTACCCCCGCCGATACCTTTCTTCGGTGCTCATTGTTATTATGAGACTTGTCCAATAGATTTTTGTACTCATGAGTTCCATTGTGTGCCGACCACGATTGAAAACAATAAGAGCGCTAGCTTTCGGCTTCACCCAGTCTGAGGTCCGGCTCGGGTGACCCGATCGTGACAATCGCAGAGGTGCTCCCTTTACTCCCTAGCCGAACAATCGGGAACGTAGGGGTAAGCACAAGAGCCAGGCAACCCAGCTTGCAAATCGCTTAAGTCAATATGGTGCAGATTGTGGCGTAATACACGAACAAGGAACGAAGCCGTACAAGTATAATCATATGCAAGAGGAAAAAGCTTCATGAAGGAAGCCCCCAAATAAACGGGGTATTTGAATTTGCGCGTCACAAACGAAGTTTGGACAAGGAAATTTTTACAAGCAACTTTTTTCCAAAAAAGTATAATGCTTGGTCGAGCCGAACACAAGTTAAAAAGTAAAGCTATGAGCATGAAAGCGACTTAGCTGGTTAATGTGTTCGGTATTGATGACGTGGTCCGAGCTTGATACGGGACAAGGTTCCATCCCCCAAGCCGGTCCCGAGGTGGCGGAGCAAAGAGCTCGGCACTCCGAAGTGGTGAAATAGCACAGTCAATGCAGGACGGCAGGGTGATGCCGAAGTCCCCGGCATGGGGTAATGAAGTGTTGACGAAGCCCCCCGTCCAGCCAAGGTGACGCCAAAGGATATAGTCCGGCTGGATCATTTTCCTATGCACAAAAAATAGTGCAAACCGGAGATAATAGTAATAATAATAATAATAATAATAATAATAATAATAATAATAATAATAATAATAATAATAATAATAATAAATTGTTGCATAACAAATAATTTATGCAAAGTGAGTAATAAAATAAATATGGCCTGGCGCCGAAGTCAATGTCGATGTAGGGCGGCAGCGTGATGCGGTAAAGGCATGGCAAGGCCTGAATTCACAGGTCGGTTTGAGTTCTGGCTGCGGCGTTCGCCGGACTATGTACGGAAACTGACCGAACCATCAGGCGACCGTCGTTAATGCGGCCACCATTTGATAGACCTGCGTACATGTGATGAACAAGCCAGAGTAATAATTCGTTGGGAAAAATGAACCCAAACAAGCAAAAAATACTAGGATTAATAGCACCTGGCTTATTTGTTGTAGCAATCCGAAGAAAGGTGATTCCCAAGATTGGGACTCGATCCGCACACCTATCGCCTGATGGGCGATAAAGCAACGTCATGGCGATGCTGGCAAAGGTTGGCTCGCCGAGGCAAAGCCCTCGGTCCAGCTAACGTGACGGAGCTGGTCGGCCAGCGACGCCGAAGTCTCCGGAGTAGGTTGATGAAGAGATGATGAAGCCCCTGGTCCAGCTAACCTGATGAAGCCTCGGTGTCAGCCGATGAGTCAAAGTAGGTCGCGTGATGGACACCAGCTTGAAAAAGCAACAGTGCGGCCCTACCGATGCAGGTCATGACGTGGTCGATGCCGGCTTGATGAAGCGACCGTGCGGCGATGCAGGCGTGCCCGCTCCATGTAATCCGTGGGGCGGCGATGTTGTTGATGATTTATCCTTTGCGATGCCGAACTATTGTTTGGCTGGCCGAGATGATGATCCGAAGAAATTGAGCTCGGCTCAATAGAGCGACGACGTGTCTACCGCAGGTCGACCACCATGGAGCGATGTTGTCGGGCTGGTTTGACACCGGCGTGACGGTGAAGTCCGTATTGTAAGAATACTTTTAACAATAGTGGGATGTGTGTGGGAATAAAACACAATACCCCATATGAAAACATCCTTCAAAAAGGATGTCCGAAATTCCGTTCGTAAAGAAGATGAACTTGGGTCAGATTCGTTCTCGGGCAGAAAACAGATCCGAAAAGTGATGCACTAATCGGAAGGTTCCCGGAGTTCGGACGGTCGGATCGAGCTGAATTTTTGGAAGGTGGTAGATATGGGAATTCCGCAGCCAATCAACGGTTGGATCTTCCAAAGGACGTCCGAGCTAGATGCTGGACACCACGCCCTAAACTCGTCTAGATTTTCGTCCAGATTTGACAGGGCTCCGATATATCGCGGATTGCTAGAGATTCCTCCATCAAAACTCGACGAACTTTTCCAGGGTTGTTGTAGACACAATTCCGCACATTTCCACTGAAGCAATCGTCAACCAACGCTCGAGGAGGCGGTGACGACGGATACAAGTTCGCTGTCTAGAAAAACAGCGCGGCCGCCCGAGGGCAATGTTGACGTTGAGCCCTCGAGCTCCATGGATGATTCCTCCATGATCTTGATAGGGATCGGAGTTGGTGTTGATGAAGGCCCTCATCCGAACATGACGATCGGAGGTACGACGTAGTCTTGGTCGAACCAAGGCGACCAGTTGAGCTGGTGACGAAGATGCTGAAGTTGCAGTTGATCTGCAGGCGAGTCATCGACCTTTTGTCGAACACACAGCGGAACTCTCAATGAAAGCACCAATGTCGGTGTCAAAACCGGCGGATCTCGGGTAGGGGGTCCCGAACTGTGCATCTAAGGCGGATGGTAACAGGAGACAGGGGACACGATGTTTACCCAGGTTCGGGCCCTCTCGATGGAGGTAAAACCCTACTCCTGCTTGATTAATATTGATGATATGGGTAGTACAAGAGTTGATCTACCACGAGATCAGAGAGGCTAAACCCTAGAAGCTAGCCTATGGTATGATTGTTGTATATCTCTATCGACTAGCCTGGCCTCGGTTTATATAATGCACCACAAGCCTAGGATAACAAGAGGCCTAGCCGAATACGCCAGTGGGGGAGGAGTCCTTGTCTTGATCGCCAAGTCTTGCGGAATCTTCCTCGTATGTGGTAGCTGTCCGGACTGGCCCATGAGTATACGGCCATGGGGGTCCTCGGCCCAATCTAACAGATCGGGAGATGACGTGGTGAATACCCCCTAATCCAGGACACCGTCAGACGTCAAGGTGTTGTTGTGGATGACGTCGTCGGGGAAGAGGCTTCGGTTGGGTGGCGGGTGGAGGAGGGTGTGGGGCTTCGCGGGTTTTCGCGGCCTTGGTGTACGAATGGGTGGGCAGATGGGATGGGAGGGGGGAACCATGGGTTAGGGACGCGCTTGTCCGCAATGTGGGGTAAGTTATGAAAGTACCCCCACCGATTTGAGATAGGCGGTTCTTTCAGTTCAGGGGTATCATGGGGATTTCATGTATCGGGATTTCGCAAGAGGTGGGAGTTTTCGCGCGCGTTGTAATTTTGGGATGGCAAGGCGCGGGTTGAGATGGAGGGAGTTTTCGGAGCACAACGAGACAAAGATATATCTTAAATATTTCAGGGTGACAAGGCACGGGTTGAAGAGGCGGGAGTTTCGCAGCACGATAGACAAAGATGCTAGCTTGAAATTTTGACATAACAAGGCGCGGCTTGAAATTTTGGGAGAACAAGATTAATGTTAGAAAAAATAAAATTCTCACCGCATCACTAGAGAGAGCCATGTCCCGTTTTACTATATTACTAGAAATGCATTCAAATACAACAACAAAAAAACTAAAAAATGGGACAAAAAACATAACGTGTATAGTACCAAGTCAATTTGCACTTCCCTCAACAATAAAAAACAATTCATGTTGTCTAGCATATGGACTAAATGTGAGTGCATTTTCCCTGTTTGAATGGGATTTTACTCGGTTAGTTATACAGACATCTAAATATTATCTTCACAAAACATGACATCAATATAGGAGTAGTAAATTCCTATATAAATATGAACTACATGTACATACGATCTCAAATTCAAATATATTTATCCATTTTATGTTGAATTCAAATCATAGTACATGTATGCTCTAGCTAGATGTTCGGAATCTAAACAATGTATGATACTACATACAATGTGTTTAACACGCACGACACACACACAAAAACAACATTATAGCATGTAAGCTTTGAGTCATATATGCATGATGTAGATGTTCGTTTAATTATTATAGTTCATCTCATTCAAAATCAATTAGTTTTTTAAAAAAGCTAATCTATTTTAAGATTCATGGAATTGTGCATTGTAAAGCATAAAGTCAAAACAAGTAATGGCAAATCATGTAGAATTTTTTTGTGCAATTATGATACGAAAGATTCTAAAACAGAGGAGAAGTGCTTGTGTTTTGAGGCTTGTGCATTATGCTTAAGTTCAACCATGGAGTCTTCTAGATTGCACATGTGGCAAAATCTGGTGGAATGTAGACGATATCCAACGGCTAGTAGTGCTAGGATAAAGGCTCCACACCTTCCCTTTTCATGTAAATTTAATGATAATAAAACCTTGGCTTCTTATGCTAATGGTATATATGATTAATGTGATGTGGAACGAATAGAAGAATTCGTTGCTTTTAAGGGTGCTTAGGAAATTGAATCTTTGTTTGAAAAGTGTGAAAATTATGATGATGATGTTTACAGACCTGAAAATTATGCTTAACTTAAATATTGCTATGAGAATTATGAATATAATTCCGATATTGATGCACTTATTGATAAAGTCCCCGCATCCAAGAAGAGACTAATATTTTGCAAGAATCTATGGAAGAAGAAATAGATGGCACCGTGAGCTCATTAGATGAAAAAGATGACGAGGAGAGCGAAGAACCAAAGGAGGAAGAGCAGATTAGCTACCCGTGCCCTTCTAATGAGAGTAACTCTTCAACTCATACATTGTTTAATTTCCCTTCGTGCTTACCGAAGGATGATTGCTATGATCCCTTGGATTTGTTTGAAATATCCCTTTTTGATGAACTTGATGCTTGCTATGCTTGTGGCCATGATGCCAATATTAATTATGCTTATGGAGAGGAACTTGCTATAGTTCCTTATGTTAAGAATGAAATTGTTGCTATTGCACCCACGCATGATAGTCCTATTATCTTTCTGAATTCTCCCAACTACACTATATCGGAGAAGTTTGCGCTTATTAAGGACTATATTGATGGGTTGCGTTCTACTATTGCACATGATGATTTTGATAAATATAATATGCATGTGCTTGTTGCTCCTAATTGCAATTATTATGAGAGAGGAACTACATCTTCACCTCGCTATGTTTCCAATACAATAAAATTGCAAGAACTTGTTTATACTATGCATTGGCCTTTACTTCGTGTGCCTGAATTGTTCTTTTATGACATGCCGATGCATAGGAAGAGAGTTAGACTTCGTTTGTGCATGATATATGTTACTTTATGCTCACTACTAAATCACAAATAATTTTTAACTAAAATTGGCTTTGATATACCTTGGGATCCGGGTGGATCCATTACTTGAGCACTATATGCCTAGCTTAATGGCTTTAAAGAAAGCGTTGCCAGGGAGACAACCCAGAAGTTTTACAAAGTCATTTTTTGTGTTGTGTGCTTTTAAAAATATTTAAAAAATATAGAGGGGAACCTAAAACTTTTCAAAAAGAAAAGCGAAAGTGAAAAGACGAGCATTGTTAAAGTGAGAGCTAGCCTTGAAATTTGTTCATGCCCATGGAAACTTTGTGAACTTTGATTACAGAAACTTTTCAACAAAAATAATCATCCCCTTGTACAAATCCTTTGTACTATAAAAATAATGTGCCAAAATTTACCTTTAGGATGATTAGATTGCTTCTTTGGTTTGTGTAGTGCAAAAGCAAAAACTTTGGCTGTAGTGCTTAAATTTTGTTAGTTACATTTTCGGTCAAAAATTGGCACAAAATAAAAAGGGGGCCAATAAACCAGGACGCAAGCAGGATGATCAATTTTTGCCAGGGTTACTATTGATGGCCTTTGTATTTAAATATGGATGGAGTGGAGTAGTCATGTCTTTATCTTAGCCTCGTAGGGCTCTCCCAGTGCCCACGCTCGCCTCCCCGCCTCGCCCACCGGATCCCGCCATGGAGGATACCGCCATGGATAATTCCTTAGATCCCAGGATCATGCGGGCTGCCCTCTCGCTGCGGCCCGCAGCACTGCCGCCTTTGAGTGAAACCCACATGTGTTTCAGAGGGGATCCATTGCTCTGGAATCACAGATCGGTGGCGCCGGAGGACATGCCAGGGCTGCATTTCAAGTGGTGGGCAGTAAGGGCACATCGGATCAAGGAAGCGTCGCATCGATTGGAGACAACTTCGAAGGAGTTGCAGCTGGCAAAGCACAAGGTGGAGGAGCAAGTCGATCTCAGGGGAGAGATGCTGAGGGATGTCAGGATCTGGCAGCGTCGCGTTGATTTCGAGATGGGGATAATGGCAGAGATCATATTCACGGAGTCGGCTACGGAGGAAAGAACGTGCATGCCTGCGGAATGGCATGAGCAGCTGGTGCAACTATTCAAATGGGCAGTACGAGAAGCCAAATCCCAGGACCAGCTGCGACGGTGCCGATGGGCATGCATTGTAGGCGAGGTGAGCTGCCCTCCTTCCCCGCCAGCGATGTAGTGACCTATTCGGTTGCTGCTACAGTGAACTTGCAACGCCATCTCGGTTTGCAACCTTGACAATCACCCCATCTATATGTATTGTATTTCTATTAAAATACTTGGTCGTTTGGAAAAATATGGTAATTGATTTATCAATAGTTTTTGAATGCTTGGTCATGACAATCACCCGAAGCCACAACAAGAAGCTCCATCGTGTAATACTTATGATCAGTCGCACCAACAGACGGTCGGTTGGACCTGCGTCTCACCGAAGGGGCACGAATTGGCTTGGTCTGACATGTACGACCAGTTACATCACTGACTTGTGCGACCACATTTGAGCAGTAGTACTTGAAATTTATGTTCCACTAAACTCATCGGGAGCCGTTTGGGCTTTGAAACCAAAACCATCAATTAATCTTTAGCTTGTTCCCATCACATTCCAAAAGTAGTACTACCATGCTATAATTAAGTGCAAACCTGCTCACACCTAGTACGTATCAAACCTGAATGTGTTCCCACTATGCAGGTTTTAGTACTAGTGCTAGTACTAGGTTATAAAAAGGGGAACTACCTAGCCGAAAATTACTCTACCTTCCTCCTCATAAGTCTTTCTTGTTCGTCCGTCATTACCATGGCCGGTGTGCAGAGCTCTAGGTTGAGCACTACTCGTAACAAGGCAGCGGCGACCAAGGCCGTGGAAAAAAAGAGAGGGCTCGCCACCTCGCAGAGACCTCAAAATATTTCTCATGGGCAGGCGAGGGATCCCAGGAGCGCCCTAGCCGGAGGCGAATATGCCGAGCTCGCGGCTCAGGAGTCGTTATCCCTCGACGACATGCCCGATCGGCTCAATAAGCAGAAGGAGTTCATTGATGGCTTGGTGGAGCTGCTGAAGGAGAGCCTTGACGACATGCCGGCTGAGCTCAATGAGCAGGGGGAGTTGACCGCCAGCTTGGTGATGCTGCTGAAGAAGAGCATTGCCTCGGATAGGAAGGCTACCAGCGAAATCCTGCAACTTCAGGAGGACAATGTGAAGCTCCGCCATGAGATCGACCTGCTGAAGGAGGAGAACGCTAGCTGGAAGAAGCTGCATGAGAAGAGTAGTTCCTCGGTGAAGATGTTGCATGCCCACGTCATGGAACAGAAGGAGGAGTTGGCCAAGCTCCGCATTGAGCACCCGGCTGTTGTCAAGGTACGTAACGCGGCCGTGGAAGAGATGATGAAGGCTCGCGTCGAGAAATCCCGCGTCATGGACAGAATGAAGAAGATGGAGGAGGAGATGCGGGAGTAGATGGAGATCGTGGAGGCAATGAAGAAGCAGTTACGACTCCACGGCCAGCAACCCTTCATGTAGTAGAGAGCAGCGCCTTGGACTTTGTGTGTGTG
>NC_041381.1:502159531-502247076 GCF_002162155.2 Triticum dicoccoides | reverse complement strand
GGGGGGGTAATCTTCCTTTTCTTTTGCACCTGTGTTTCTTCTTTTGCTTCGGGTGTTTCGCCACACGTGTCACGTACTATGTGAGGCATGAATAGAACAATGTTAACGATGAGCGGCGTCGTGGGATCGATGACCAGCAAATTAGATCATTTTTTATCACCATATCGCACTGGGCTGCCGTGTTTCGTGCTCCTCCATCATACTAGTACTCCAGTGGAAAACTTGAGTATACCGCACGGTTCTTTGCTCCTCCTCAGGTCGTTGGCAACATTTATACGACCAGTCAAATCATAAGGCCCCGCCTTATAGCTGTAATGAGTCATCAAATCACAAAGGCCCTCGCCTCTTGTGAAACCGACCAAGCGAGACTACCTCGCCCTCTAGCCTTTTAAATGTATACTTTCGTACAATAGTAGTATCGATGGATTGCGCCATGGAGCAAAAATAACAAGATGAAATTAAAGAAAAAAAGGTGGTACATATAGAGAGCGCTCGTCGCCAATTTATGCATATAGTACTATTAAAAAAGTTAGTACGTGCTTAGGTGGGGTGCTAAATTCTATTAAAAAAATTGGCATACCTATTTAATTATTGTTTTTTTATTTATGCCACTAGTTATGTCTCACTACTCAGTTTTCCATTAGAAGTTACAACTACTCAAAAATGTCGTCGATCCGTGAGATGCTTGCTCAAAAATGCAATTAGATATCTCAAAAATTCCAGCGTTCTTTTAGACGTTTCCTCAAAAATGCCATTAGACATTGTTATTTTCACGTGAAACCCGTTGACCACGTTATATGAAAAAAATAAGCCTAGACCCACATGTCAATTATCTCTATCTCACAATGATAAGTGTGGCCCTGCTTGTCAGGAGTAACCAAGCAAATAATTTTACAGGAAAATAAGAACACTGTTGGGATCAAGTAGGCCCCACTCTTTATTGTACTGTAGTGAGACAGAGGGACAGTTGGCATGTTGATCCATGGGTATTTATGTCATTATAACATGGCAAAAGAGATTTGAGTCACAATAATGGTGTCTAGCACAATACACCCCTCAAATAAAACTAAGCACCCTGAAATTCTTTGACAACTAAACTGCTGGCTATATGATGTTGGCCATATATATTGTACATATGGTAGTACTACCAACTACAATATGAAATATAAGAAATACTAGTATGTACGTATTGAAGAGTTAAAGTAACGAGAAGGAACATAACATAGTTCTGCTAGGGGCTCAGCACAACACACCCCTCAAATAAAACTAAGCACCCCGCAATTAAACTAAGCAACTAATCTGGTAGACACTGCATTACAACCACCATGAGCAACAACACTGCCACCTTACTCGGACTCCTCGTCCACGTGCTTGACTTCGTCCTTGTCCATCTTCCTCTTGGCCGATACTTCTTTACTTGAACCGCACACTTGGCTCTCGCTCTTCATCAACCCTTGTAGATATTGAAAGAAAGGTAGGCATCTATTGCAGCGTAATTGATGTGGTCTCTATCTAGTACATTCCACTCCCATGCAAGATGAAACTTGGGCGGAGGTTTTGTCAGTTTACCATACGAAGGATCAACCATGGCTGCTGCCAGGATCAGCATTGAAGGCTGACGGGAGGACACCAGCACATTCCTCTGGAGGTCAAAGGGCTGGCCTACAACGAGGCCTATCCCGACCTAGGACTTCTTTGTCGTTCGTAAAGTCTATAGAAACGCATTTGACTTTGCCGCCCCCAAGGAAGTTATTAAAATCCTCGCACTCAACGTCGGCATGGCATATGTGGTAGACCAAGCACAAGTTATGCACGCAAACCTGGATCACGACGGGTGAGGGAGTCCTGGATTAGGGGGTATCCGAACAGCCGGACTATATACATTGTTCGGACTATCAAAGCGTGAAGATACAAGACTCAAGACTTTGGCCCGTGTCCGGATGGGACACTCCTTTGCGTGGAATACAAGCTTGGCAATTCGGATATTATGTTTCCTTCCTTGTAACAGACTCCATGTAAACCCTAGCCCTCTCCGATGTCTATATAAACTCGAGAGGATGGTCCTTAGAAGGTCGATCACGATTACAATCATACCATCATAGGCTAGCTCTTAGGGTCTAGCCTCTATGATCTTGTGGTAGATCTACTCTTGTACTACTCATATCTTCAATATTAATCAAGCAGGAAGTAGGGTTTTACCTCCATCGAGAGGGCCCGAACCTGGGTAAACATTGTGTCCCTTGCTTCCTGTTACCATCAGCCTAAGACGCACAGATCGGGACCCCCTACCCGAGATCCGCCAGTTTTGACACGGACATTGGTGCTTTCATTGAGAGTTCCTCTGTGCCGTCGCTTCAAGGCTTGATGGCATATTCAATCGTCAACAACACGGTCCAAGGGGAGACTTTTCTCCCCGGAAAGATCTTTTTGTTCGGCGGCTTCGCACTGCGGGCCAATTCGCCTGGCCATCTGGAGCAGATTGACAGCTACGCCCCTGGCCACCAGATCAGGTTCAGAAACTTGAACTACACGGCGGATATTCGTGGAGACTTGATCTTCGACGGATTTGGCCCTGTGCCGGGAGTGCCAGACAGTCACGACGGGCACGGCCTAGACCTTCTGTCGAACAATGCTCGGAACGTCTTCCCTGCAATAGCCCCAGATCTAAATCCGGAACGGGTTGCATTGCCCAAGAACGGAGGGCTAGACCCCGCCCCGCAGGCCGCATATTCATCAGCGTTGGAGCCGAACATAGGTCTCACCTCTGTGGAGACCTGTAACCCCAGACCCCTGGACTCGTATCCGGTCGTTGGTTCCGGTCCGCTCACCCTCAAGCCAGCCGAGCCAGGTTGGGCTCCGGTAATGGAGTTTACTGCTACGGACATCTTTAAACACTCACCCTTTGGTGACATGCTAAACTCATTAAAATCTCTCCCTCTGTCAGGAGACTCTGGGCCGAACTATGTCCGGCTTGAGTGGGAAGCAGGCGACGAAGGAATTCGCTGCCCACCCACCACCCACTTGATTGCCACAATTGATGATTTAACCGACGTCCTTGACTTCGACTCCGAAAACAGCAACGGTATGGACGATGATGCAGGAGAAGCTCCAGAATCTATGGGGCGCGGGATTACCACCTTGTCACACGATATATACATGGGGATACGCCCAAGAAGGACGACAGCGATAATCCAGACGATAAAACACCCGGACAAAAGCCAAAACGGCGGCGCAGACGCCGCTCAAAGTCCAGCAATAGTAAAAAGTGCGACAAGAGCGCAAGAGGGGCTGACATACCAGAAGGCAGTAATGACCACACGGACCCAGCAATGGAGCAGGACGAGCCAGGTCATGCCAAACCAAGTTCGGAGCAAATATCCTATCACAATGATTCGGAGGGACGAGCTCATGAAACCGCCCCAGAAGAGGAACACAGTCCAGACAACGACGCATTCATCATCCCGGATGAACAAGTGGAACGCAATAACCTCCACCGAAAGCTTTTGGCTATAGAAAGAAGTCTAAAGAAGCAGAAACAACGACTTAAGGCCGCACAGGAAAAGCTCAGTCACAGATGGAATAAAGTGCTAGACACTGAAGAAAGATATGGCGACGATCGCCATACCAAAAGCTAACCAAAGCGCAAGCTACTGCCAGAATTCGACGACGAGGCCGTTCCACCAAAGAATAATACAACCAGGAGACCAGACGTACCGTGTCACAACCACAACAGAGCGGCTACTGACACCGCGCATGATCTACGTAAGAAGCCGGATAAGAAGGCCGGTGCACCCAGGTCCATCTACGGATCTAAAAGACACACCTCGGCGAGGGACTATGGTCACCCAAACGGTAATACAAACCAAATACCAGTTCAGAATAAGCTCCGGACACAACAACAGCCAACTACATGCCATGGGCGCCCAAATACAGAGGGGCTGCATACCCCCTATGCTTCACCAAAGAAGTACTGGACCATGAATTCCCACAAGGTTTGAAACATGTGAACATAGAGGCATATGACGGAACGACAGACCCAGGGGTCTTGTCGGTGTCAAAACCGGCGGATCTCGGGTAGGGGGCCCCGAACTGTGCGTCTAGGCGGATGGTAACAGGAGACGAGGGACACGATGTTTTACCTAGGTTCGGGCCCTCTTGATGGAGGTAAAACCCTACGTCCTGCTTGATTAATATTGATGATGTGTGTTACAAGAGTAGATCTACCACGAGATCAAGGAGGCTAAACCCTAGAAGCTAGCCTATGGTATGATTGTTGTTCGTCCTACGGACTAAAGCCATCTGGTTTATATAGACACCGGAGAGGGCTAGGGTTACACAGAGTCGGTTACAATGGTAGGAGATCTACATATCCGCATCGCCAAGCTTGCCTTCCACACCAAGGAAAGTCCCATCCGGACACGGGACGAAGTCTTCAATCTTGTATCTTCATAGTCTTGGAGTCCGGCCGATGATGATAGTTCGGCTACTCGGACACCCCCTAATCCAGGCTCAGTAGCCACCGAACCAGGCTTCAATGATGACGAGTCCGGCGCGTATGTTGCCTTTGGCGTTTGCAAGGCGGGTTCTTCTTCACGCTCCATGTGCTTGCTGGATAGTGTCCGGTTGCTTCATAAATGCTGCGCTCCTTGGCTTCTACGTTTAATAATGGCCTTCTTCCACGTGTCGCACGAATGCGAAAAGCCAGGGTATTCTTACATTTTTCCCCCTAGCTGTGAGGATAAGCTGCCTATAAGAGAGGCGAGGATCCAGATCCAAACCACACCACCCTCCTTCCGCAAGTACTCATCGAGGCGCATCTAACAAAAAATCAATTCCAACATGGACAGTCGACGTGGCTCCTCTTCTCGCGCTCCCAGTCCTAAGCCAGGAGATTGGGGGAGATGCTCAGTCCCACATAGCGAGTTAGTGGCGCTCCAAACAGAGGGATACCTTCCCCCGGCCTTCATGGTTCCGGTTCGAGCCGGACTGGCCACCTACAAGGGCGGGAAGCAGGCGGAGAGTGTCCCCAATCCCTCCATAGGAGAGCGGGTATGCTTCGTCTCCTACTTGATAAGGGGACTCGCATTTCCTATACATCCGTTTCTCCGGGGGCTCCTGGAGTTCTATGGACTCCAACTTCACCACCTCACGCCTGCCTCTATTTTGCACATCTCGGGCTTTGTAGCTCTTTGCGAGCTGTTCTTGGGCATCGAGCCCCATTTTGCGGTGTGGAAGAGGCTGTTTTTCCTCGTACCCCGTTCTCTCAAGGGGTCGATATATCAAGTGGGCGGAGCCGAAATATGGCGCATCGCTAGGACCGGATATCTATCCAGAACTCCGAAAAAGGCGTCCGAAGACTAGCCTTCGAAGTGGTTCTATATGGAAGACGCCCCGCTACCGGATCCAGTTCAGATCGGCCTCCCGGAGTTTAACAACGCTCCTCTGAAGAAACGCCTAAGTTGGCGCCCGAGGAGCCTCAACGGGAAGAGGATAGGAGCGTCCACTATCTGATGGGTCGGATACGGCTACTAGCCCATTCTGGACTAACCATGATTGGAGTCATGGCCACATGCATTATGCGAGGGGTGCAGCCGCTCCAATATAGGGGCCACCCCATGTGGGATTTTAACAGGGAGAATGATGCCACCCGTCATGGCCGCACGGGACCGGGATCGGCCACCGATCTGGTGAAGATCCTGTCCGGCTTGTACAAGGGGGAGGAGGAGGACTTCCTCCGCACGAGTCCATTGAATGGATTCTCCATGAATAACCCTCGAAGCTGGGTAAGTGGACGCTTAAATATCTGATCCGCGCTTTCAAAGATAAGTGCCTTACCTTATGGTTTCGACACAGGAACTGCGTCGGGATGTGGAGGGCATAAAAAGCCTGACTCCACAACCCGAGGATCCGGGAAGATCCCTTGATCCGGCCTCCGAAGAGGATCCGGACATTAAGGTGGATTTGATTGACGGGGTGTTCCACCAGCTCAGCATAGATAATGCTTTAGTCGCCATTACGGCTGACTACACCGGTTTGTGTCCGACTTCCCAGGTGAGTACGACCGAAGTCCTGACACCGTCACTTTTTTAATGCTTATTTCTGACCACCGTGCATCAATGGTGCTCGGCAGGAGGTGCCTTCACGGCAGGAAGCCGAGCCCGCGGCGACTGACCAAACGAGGTCAGTGCGGCCTAGCAGGCGGAAGACGAGTGCGGTGCGAATCAAAACGTCGCTGCAAAGGTACGATGCACCATTGTCCTTTAAGGGAAAGACTCCTGGGAGGCATATTAATGCTCATGATTCTTCCAGGAGAAAAAGCGCTCGCTGGACTGAGTCCGGAGAGGGTGCCCACCAAGCCTCCGCCAGCCAGGCTCCAACACCTGGTCCGGAAGGGGAAGCTAGCGCAAGGCGCGAGCAGGACGCTCCTCCAACGGAGGATGCCGACACATTGTCCGCCACCAGGTCTGAGGTGGAGAGCGCCATGAATCATAGGCGTCGTCGGACAGTTCTTCGTGACGCGTGTTTCTCCCCTGAGGCGTTAAATGCCTTTAATGCGGGAGACGTGCACCTCCGTGCTGCTCAAAATGGTTTAACCAAAGCCACGGAGCAGTATGTAAAGGACATACGGGTAAGGAATTTTAATGGCTATATATGCCAGTAGCCCCCGAGACTTAAAATAGTTAAACTAACTGATTTAAGGATCATTATTATGCAGGATCTTACTGAGAAGAATACCCACCTATCCCAGGAGCTTCAGGAGTGCAAGGCCCAACTTGAGGCCGCACTAGCTGCTGCCGGGGGAGGTAATTCATATTTTGAAAAGAGTAGTAGTTTATGAAGCGCGGCGTGTGTGTATAGTCTGACAATAGTATTGCAGAGGGTGCCAGACTAGATCCAGACAAGCAACAGCTACTGCGCCAGTTGAAGGCCGGCGAGAGGGTGCTTATGAAGGTGCAGCAGGAGATGAACAAGCTCCAAGATGCCCACACCCAGCTTGGAGAAGAGCTAAAAGGTGTTAGGGCCCAGCTGTCTAGCTCCTTGAAGGAGAATCAGCGGCTTCGTCGCGGCATCTATAGTAAGTGCTTGAGCAAACTCTTTTGAAAAGAAGAGTTCGGCGAGGAAGTCGGTTGATAGAAATATGTCTGTAGGTGTGCTCACAGGTTGCCATATGGAGGAAATGCCCGGTTCAACGGGTGACCAACTTCCTGAGCTGGTGCAACTGCTTGAACGTGTTCGGCAGGCGATGAGTGGCGTCATTCAGGCCCTATGGCCTTCCGTCTCCCTACCTGAGGGCCTTGGAGGGCTTGCTGAGAAGCTTCAGGGAGTACGGCGACGTCTCCGTCTGTGGAAGATATCGGCCTGCCGTCAAGGTGCCAGCGAGGCCTGGGCCATGGTGAAGACGCGGTACCTGAAGGCTGACCCAAACCACATGGCCGAGGTCAGACCTGTGGGGCCTGATGGGAAGGAGATCCCTGTGAGCTTGATGTACGGCCAAGTAGAGCTGGCCGCAAAATATTCCCAATAGGACTGTAAATTAGACAGCCTGTTAGATGGGATTGAAGAGGAGTACAATCAGTCAGTTTGACGATGTAATTTTAAAATGACATGTAAAATGCCTTCTAGATGGATTGTAGATTGTTTGCCTTTGCGGACCTTTTCGCTTCAACCTCGGGACCCAACAGTCCGGAGTGTGTCCGAATACCCTGACAGTTATAAAAGAACCGGGGCATGCATCGAGACAAGGCGTAGGGGTCATAATTGCTTTATCAGACAAGTGCCCAACTAGCTATGTTATATTACATGGTTAGTAAGAAACATCTTCCAGGGAGAATAGTTCCGTTAAGGGTTCCTTTCCCTGGGAGGCATGCCCTAAAGTGCATGTCCGAACTGCGAAAATAGCAGAAAAAGCATCTGGGGGCAGATAAATAATTAAGTAATAAATCATCTTTCAGGTCACCGACCGAATATTCCCTTAAGAATGCTAGCTTTCGGCTTCACCCAGTCTGAGGTACACATCCGGCTGACCCGGCAGTAACAATCGCAGAGGTGCTCCCTTTACCTCCTAGCCAAACAATCGGGAACGTAGGGGTAAGCACAGGAGCCAGGCAACCCGGCTTGGCCAAAACTTAAGTCATATCGATGCATACAATGGTGATCAAAAGGTACATGCGGAAGTGTGACACATGTGTTGGGCATGAAGCCCATATAAGTAAGCTTCTGTTAAAGAAGCCCACAGGTATAACGAGTGCGAGTAGCACATTGAGTAAGTGCGAACAAAGCGCAGATCAGCCCTCAAGAGGTTTGTGCTGAAGAAAGGGGAGGAGAAAGGAGGGAAAACAAAGACAGCAAAAAAAATATGAAAGGTGGACGGAGGAAGGAGACGAACCCTGAGTCCGGCGCTAGGCGTAAAATCTTCGGAGACGGGCTGCGTTCCATGGGTTTGGCTCGAGTCGGTTGTCAGATGCGTTGTGTAGACGGTATGCACCGCCGGTAAGGACTTGGTCAATGATGAAGGGACCTTCCCATTTGGGCTTAAGTTTGTCCTTTTTCTTGTCCGGCAGGCGTAGAACTAGCTCGCCAACGTTGTAAGTTTTGGCCCGTACTTCTCTGCTTTGATATCTTCGAGCCTGCTGTTGATAGAATGCGGAACGGGATTTTGCCACGTCGCGCTCCTCCTCTAAAGCGTCCAAACTGTCCTGCCGATCTAACTCGGCTTCTCTTTCCTTGTACATGCGCACGCGAGGTGAGTCATGAATTATGTCGTAGGGCAAAACTGCCTCAGCGCCGTATACCATAAAAAATGGTGTGAATTCGGTTGTGCGGTTTGGCGTGGTCCGCAGCCCCCAGAGTACGGAGTCGAGCTCCTCTACCCAGTGCATGTTAGATTCCATGAGGGATCGCACTAATCTGGGTTTGATGCCGCTCATGAGTAGACCATTTGCTCGTTCCACTTGACCGTTAGTTTGAGGGTGGTAGACTAAAGCATAGTCGAGCTTGATGCCCATGTTTTTGCACCATAGTTTAACCTCTTCGGCCGTGAAATTCGTGCCGTTATCAGTGACGATGCTGTGCGGGACATCAAAACGGTGTACCCCGGATATGAAGTCTATCACAGGTCCGGATTCTGCCGTTTTAACCGGCTTGGCCTCTATCCATTTGGTGAATTTGTCCACCATGACCAATAAGTATTTGTGCTTGTGGGTTCCCCCTTTAAGGGGTCCAACCATGTCAAGCCCCCAGACCGCGAACGGCCAAGTGATGGGTATAGTTTTAAGGGCGGTGGGTGGCATGTGGCTCTGATTAGCAAAGAGCTGGCAACCAACGCATCATTGGACTAAGTCCTGAGCATCTGCCCGGGCTGTCGGCCAATAAAATCCTGTACGGAAGGCCTTGCCTACAAGGGCCCTGGCTGCAGCGTGGTGCCCGCCGAGTCCGGCGTGAATTTTAGCCAGGAGATTTCGCCCTTCCTCTTCGGAGATACACCTTTGAAGGACTCCGGTTGTGCTTTTCTTATAAAGTTCTCCCTCATGTACCTTGTAGGCTTTAGAGCGCCGAACTACGCAGCGGGCCTCATTTTGGTCTTCGGAAAGTTCCTGCCTAATTAGGTAGGCTAGGAATGGTTCCGTCCACGGGGCAATTACTGCCATTATTTCGTGGGCTGAAGGTGTTATGTCATTGGCTGAGCCACCGATTGTGTCAGAATGTTCTGTGTCGGGTGGTGCAATTGGTTCCGGGTTGTTATTTCCGGATTCCCCTTCCCATAATACGGATGGCTTAAAGAGCCGTTCCAGGAAGATGTTTGGAGGGACGGCATCGCGTTTTGCACCGATACGTGCCAGCACGTCTGCTGCCTGGTTATTATCCCGGGCTACGTGGTGGAATTCGAGTCCCTCGAACCGGGCTGACATTTTTAGCACAATGTTACGGTAGGCTGCCATTTTCGGATACTTGGCGTCAAAGTCTCCATTTATTTGGGATATTGCGAGGTTTGAATCCCCGCGCACCTCTAGGCGTTGAATACCCATGGAGATTGCCATCCGGAGGCCATGTAGAAGGGCCTCGTATTTGGCTGCATTGTTGGAGTCCATGTACATTATTTGAAGTACGTATTGGACTGTGTCTCCGGTTGGGGACGTCAGGACAACGCCAGCCCCCAAGCCCACCAACATTTTGGAGCCGTCGAAATGCATGATCCAATTGGAGTATGCGCCGTACTCTTTAGGGAGTTCGGCTTCGGTCCATTCGGCGACGAAGTCAGCCAGGACTTGCGACTTTATAGCTCGCCGTGGTTTGTAGGTTGTGTCAAATGGTAAGAGCTCGATGGCCCATTTTGCAATCCTGGCCGTTGCATCGCGATTGTTTATAATATCGTTGAGAGGTACTTCGGAGGCCACCGTTATGGAACACTCTTGAAAGTAGTGTCGCAGCTTCCGGGATGCCATGAACACTTCATACGCTATCTTTTGATAATGTGGGTACCGGGACTTGCATGGAGTCAAGACAGTGGATACGTAGTACACTGGTTTTTGAAGAGGGAATTTGTGCCCTTCTGTTTCTCGTCCGATGACGAGTACCGCGCTGACAACTTGATGTGTTGCTGCGATATATAATAGCATTGGTTCGCCCAGGTTGGGCGCGGCCAGGACTGGATTTGTTGCCAATACGGCTTTAATTTCTTCGAGTCCGGCCGTGGCAGCATCCGTCCATTCGAAATGTTCGGTGCACCGGAGGAGGCGATAGAGGGGCAGTGCCTTTTCTCCCAAACGGGAGATGAAGCGGCTTAGAGCCGCCATGCATCCGGTTAGCTTTTGTATTTGCTTGAGGTCTTTTGGGATATCCAATTGTGACAGAGCTCGGATCTTGGCTGGGTTTGCTTCAATTCCTCTACCAGATACAATGAAGCCCAAGAGCTTTCCGGCTGGTACGCCGAAAACACATTTTTCCGGGTTGAGCTTAATGTCATATGCTCGGAGGTTGTCAAATGTCACCCTCAAGTCGTCTACTAGAGTTTCGACGCGTTTGGATTTGACGACCACATCATCTACGTATGCCTCAACTGTTTTGCCTATCTGGGTGGCCAGACATGTCTGAATCATGCTCTTCGGCCGCGAGGACTTCAGTCCATCTGTCGGCTAGCAGATCTTGATCAGCTCTAAGCTGTTGCTGCTTTTTCTTGAGGCTGTTTGCCATGGCCATAAGCCTGCGTTTAAAACGCTCTTGTTCGACGGGATCCTCAGGCACGACGAATTCGTCGTTGTCGAGGCTTGCCTCGTCTCCGGAGGGAGGCATGTAGTCCTCTACCTCTTCTTCTGCCGCTCTCTCATGAGGGCTGGCGTCCCCGTCCTCCTATGCTGAATCTTGCTGGAGTGGGTTGTCTTCGGCACTATCTGGGGTGTTATTATCTCCAGTGCCAGAATCTTCATTCTTGCTATGGCGGGATTTAGAGCGGCGCCGCTAACGCCGGCGCTTGGGATGTTTCTTGGAGGGGTCATCCTCTGTTGCCCCTTCGCCATTCCCATCCTTTGGGATATCCACCATGTATATGTCATATGATGAGGTGGCTTTCCAGTGCCCGGTAGGCGCTGGTTCTTGGTCGTCTCTGGCATCATCGTCCATACCGTCGATGTCTTCGGAGTCGTAGTCTAGCATGTCGGTTAGATCATCGACAGTGGCTACCAAGTGGGTGGTGGGTGGGCTTTGAATTTCTTCATCGTCCGCATCCCAACCGTCCTGGCCGCAGCCCGGCCAGGACTCTCCTGATAACAAGAGATACTTTAGCGGGCTCAAGATGTCGCCAAAAGGTGAGTGTTGAAAGATGGCCGCCGCGGTGAACTCCATTATCGGCGCCCAATCGGATTTGATTGGTGGGGGCGCAGGAGGTTCGGAGTCCGGCAAGGAGTCCGGCACCTCGGATTCACGAGCTTCATGAGGGACAAGATCAGTGTTCGGCTCTATCATCGTAGAGGTTGCAGCCCCCGAGGCGGCGTCTAGCCATCCGTCCTCGATCTGCGCAGCCGGCTCCGAATTCAAGATCGGAGCAGGCTCAAGTGCGGCCTCCAGGGTACTGTCCGGCCGCAGAGCTAAATCATGCTCGTCGTGACAGTGCGGGACGCTCGGCTGTGGCTCGAATCCATCGAGGATCAAGTCCCCACGCATGTCAGCCATGAAGTTCAAACTTCCAAATCTGACCTGACAGCCATGGGCGTAACTTTAGATCTGCTCTAGATGGCCAAGCGAATTGGCCCGTAGTGCAAAGCCGCCGAATATGAAGATCTGTCCGAGGAGGAAGGTTTCACCCTGGACTACATCGTTGATGATGATCGAAGAAGCCATCGAGCCTATCGGCGACGACACAGAGGAACTCTCAATGAAAGCACCAATGTCGGTGTCAAAACCGGTGGATCTCGGGTAGGGGGCCCCGAACTGTGCGTCTAGGCGGATGGTAACAGGAGACGACGGACACGATGTTTTACCCAGGTTCGGGCCCTCTTGATGGAGGTAAAACCCTACGTCCTGCTTGATTAATATTGATGATGTGTGTTACAAGAGTAGATCTACCACGAGATCAAGGAGGCTAAACCCTAGAAGCTAGCCTATGGTATGATTGTTGTTCGTCCTATGGACTAAAGCCATCCGGTTTATATAGACACTGGAGAGGGCTAGGGTTACACAGAGTCGGTTACCATGGTAGGAGATCTACATATCCGCATCGCCAAGCTTGCCTTCCACGCCAAGGAAAGTCCCATCCGGACACGGGACGAAGTCTTCAATCTTGTATCTTCATAGTCTTGGAGTCCGGCCGATGATGATAGTTTGGCTATCCGGACACCCCCTAATCCAGGACTCCCTCAGGTCTGGATCGAGGATTTTATCCTGCATATTCACGTGGCTCATGGGGATGATCTCCACGCCATCAAATATCTTCCCCTCAAGCTAAAGGGACCAGCTCGACACTGGTTGAAAAGCCTCAACGAAAACTCAATTGGGAGTTGGGAGGAACTAGAAGACGCTTTCAGGGCCAATTTTCAAGGGACTTATGTTCGGCCTCCGGATGCAGACGATCTAAGTCACATAATTCAACAACCTGGAGAGTCCACCCGCAAGCTTTGGAACAGATTCCTCACTAAGAAGAATCAAATTGTCGATTGTTCGGACGCCGAAGCCTTAGCGGCATTCAAACACAGCATCCGCGACGAATGGCTTGCCAGAGACCTCGGCCAAGAAAAGCCAAGGACAATGGCAGCCTTAACAAGCCTTATGACCCGCTTTTGCGTGGGTGAAGATAGCTGGCTAGCCCGTAAAGGCACTAGCGACCCCAACACGTCCAAAATAAGGGACGGTAACGGGAAGCCTCGGCGTATAAAGACAAACGCCAAAGCAAGGAAGGGAGCCCGGATAACACAACGGTCAATGCCGGATTCAGGGCTCTCAGCAAAAGAAGCCATTTAAAGGCAGTAAAGAGGGGCCGTCTAGCCTGAACAGAGTTCTGGACAGACTATGCCAAATTCATGGTACCCTAGAAAAACCTGCGAACCACACCCATAGAGAGTGCTGGGTCTTCAAGCAGGCCGGCAAACTAAATGCCGAACACAAAGAAAGGGAAACACCAAGTGAAGACGAGGACGAACCTCGCCAGCCGAACACTGGGGGATAGAAAAAATTCCCGCCAGAGGTTAAAATAGTAAATATGATCCACACGACTCACACATTCACGGGAAGGCAAGAACACGCGCTCGAAAACGCGCACGATGTAGAACCCATCGTACCCACATCTGACTACTGGATGTCTCGTCCGATCACTTTCGATCACATGGACGGCCGAACTAGTATTCGGCGCGAAGGATCACAGGCCTTGGTGCTTGACCCAATAATCGACGGATACCATCTCACCCGCGTCCTCATGGATGGCGGCAGTAGTCTCAATTTAATATGCGAGGACACTGTTCGCAGGATGGGGATAAACCTATCCAGAATTAGCCAAAGCAACACCACCTTTGGAGGGGTGATACCAGGCATTGAATCCTACGGAAGGGGCTCCATCGTACTGAGGGTAACATTTGGCTCCCCAGGCAACTCCAGAAGTGAAGAACTACTCTTCATCGTTGCACCCTTCCAAAGCGGCTATCATGCACTGCTTGGAAGACCGGCCTTCGCCCGCTTCAATGCATTGCCGCATTACGGCTACCTTACACTCAAGATGAACGGTCCACGTGGCGTCATCACCGTTAGCGGAATAACAGAGCGCTCTTCATGCGCAGAGGAAAACGCGACGGCCCTGACGGCCGGACTATAAGCGCCCTCTAATGTCATAAAACATGACTAGTCATTAAGACCACAGACACAGTTAGACGAGTCTGGTAGTCCGGATAAAATTCAACTGGACACCGTATATGTAATCCCATAGCGGAAACCAGGGGCTATAAATATTTAATGTAGCCCCAAAACTTGGCTCAACCTTATTGGCAGTCCATCATCTTACACTTTTACTATCTATCGCATGCTTACATTGTTTTCTCCTATGAGTTTTCCTTTTTTTCCACAAACAACGTTCGCGCGATACCCTTCCAGGATACGACACAATGGAGACAAAGGCGCAGACGTGCAGCAGGGCCCCGTTCAATAGGTTTCTTTTTAGATTAAGCCCCTGTGTAAACCTTTTCTATTGCCTCTTGTTGTTTAAACCATCCCATGGGTTCCATACCCACAGAGGATACTGTCGTTATTGGCATTTCGCCACGACAGGTTACCGCACGTACCTGGAAACACAGGTTTCATATTGAATGGGCATTCTTGAGCCCATCTTCTGTTATAAAGTCCGAACACCTTCGGGAGTGTTCGGCGTCACGAGTTTGGCCTTATATGCATCAGCTCTGAATCATGTCTTGGGTCAAATGTTGGGTTTGCCCGGCTCTTGGGTTTGCCGCCTTACTTCCGTTATTATCGGCTAAGGCAGGCCAAAGGAGAACTACTGCGATTGTGCCTTGGTTATTCCGGATGAGCGCCTCAGTAGAGAAAGCCCAAAACTGACTGTCATGATACAATGAGAGACTGTTCAACCACTCGAAGACTCACCGAAATCTCTAGGATTCCTCCGCATTAACGAAGGGCTGTTTTCCGGCCATGTACACACACGCCCGTATTCGGATGCCCGCGAAAGTACCAGGGGCTACATAGTAGCCCCACCATTATATCCCCATGGCTAAGCAAAAGTGTTACAGCTATATATTTCGGTTGCCTAGTTTGACGTGCAATCACCTCCTTAATGGACCAAGACGTTGGATCAAGTGTGACTAAGCATATTCTTCGCGAACCCCCCCGCATTGTATGCGTGGGGGCTGAAGCCAACGACTGCTATCTTTCGGACTACTTATACATATAAGAATGGGCATACAAGGGACACAATCATATTTTTAGGCAAAAAATATAAATATAGCCTCATAATCAAAATAAACATTGTTTTTACAATGATTCGACTTATCACTCGAACAGAATATTCTTCGAGCACTGCACCTCTATTAGGCGAGCACCCTCTGTGACTGGAGCCAAGTAGTGCTCAGCCGGATATTGGCCCCCCGCCGGATCCTGGGTCTCTATAATGGTGGCCTCCATATCCGTCCAATAGGATTTTACGCGGGCAAGAGCCATCTGTGCACCCTCTATGCACGCCGACCTCCTCATGGCGTCGATCCGAGTCACAGCCCCAAGGAATTGTTGCACCAAACCAAAATAAATGTCCGGCTTGGGCCCCTTCGGCCAAAGATGGTCTGTTACAGACCGCATTGCAAGCCCGGACAGCCTATGAAGCTCCGCCACAGCAGCCACCTTCTCATTCAACGGCAGCGAGCGGTTGGGAGCATTGAACTACGACCAGAAAAGCTTCTCCACTTCCTTATCACCTTGATCCTCGAAGAACTTGGCAGCGTCAGCTGTACTATTCGTCAACTCCACATATGCCTCTGTAGGACTCCAACGCCCAGCTAGGGGAGCATACTTTGGATCCAAAAACTTCGTCTGCAGTAGGTAGGAGCCCCCAGCCACGATTTTGTCGGCCTGTTGGAGCTCCTCCCGCATGCCCCGGATCTCGGTCCGCATCTCCTTGGCGGCATTAAGTGCCTTGTCCAGCTCGGCCGAACTAGCCTTATTCTCCTCTTCAAGGAGCACATACCGGTCGGTGGCATTTTTCAACTCTTCGGCCAATTCGGCTATCTTTCCCTCGCTTCGGCGATGAGCAGCATGTTCGGCTCTCAACTCTTCGGCCGCCTTTAGGGAAGCCGCATTACTAGCCCGAGCTTGTTCCTTGGCTTGCGCAAGCTCGGCCCTTAGGGCCCCCACGGCAGCAGCACCATCTGCAGTGCATACACAGGGCATTAAATATTATGCCATTCTCGCATCCTCTACAATATAATAAAGGAAGCAGAGTACATACCCTGGGATTCTTCAAGCCGTTTGTTCACCAGCGTGATATCGGCATCAATAGATCCGATCTGCCTTCTTAGTTCGGCAACTACAATAGACTGGTCGGCTGCCGGATCCTTGTATACCTACACATATATACAGCGCAGCCATAAATATATGATCCCCCGTTTGCCGCCTATGGCGGGCAACCAGAGTCTTAGGGGCTACTATCCATAGGGAGCACACCTAGCGCGTGCTTCATAACAAAAATAATACAGTGCGTTTTTCACTACATACCTCAAAGCCTTTGAGCAGGCTTGTAAATGCCTCATTCAAACCGCTGGTAGCGGATGAAATATTCGTGATCACCATGCTCATTAAAGAGCGGTGCTCATTCGAGACCAGGCTCGCTCCATCAAGCCTGTCAGTACATCCGGCCAGACATCAAACTGTGCCAGACCCTTCTCATCGCCCCCGTGGGAGCCAAATGCTCCGGGCTCAGGGTGACTGACGTGTTCGCTTCCGGCTTCGGTAGATCCGGACTCCTCTGTGATGACACCTCCGTGTTGCCAGCTTCATGAGGCGGAGAGGTGGGTGGAGTCTCGCTCTCCATCACCTCCGGGCGAATGTCCCCCGAAGACGAACTCTATTGAGAAGAGCTGCTCGCCGGACTACAAAAGACGAAGTCTCGGTTACTGATCTCGGAGTAACACCATACCTTCGAATCAATGAATAACTTACGGCTCAGTGGAGGGCTGGCCCATTGGTGGGCACGACATGGTAAGGGTGCCCGTCGCGGCAGAACCCCCTGGTGATACCTTTTTCCCTTGCTTAGGCGTCTCCGCCTCCAAGTCTTCGGGGACTGCCCTCTTCTTCCCGCGTGGGGAGGAGGCTTTAACCTCCCCTTCCTGGCTATCCTCCATAGTAGGGGTAGCGATTCCTCCGGTCTGAATGCGTTCACTGCCCTCTCCTTCGCCTTTCCTTGAGGGGATTTTGTTGAGCGCCCGGTCGACCATCTTTGCAATGGTTGGACCAGGCGAGCCTTCAGGAAGTGGCGCCGGACACCTGATTCTCTCCACCTTGTTGAGCCATTCCTGGCCACGGAGGGATTTTCAGAATTACAATTATGATAAATATAAATGAAGTGTCCGGCTTTAAGGTTACTTACTTGGGCGTCTAGGCGATTGCAGCTTAGGCCCGCATCCTCGGTGGTGTCCGGACACTTTACTTGTGGTCCGAAGAATAATTTAGACATTCCTTTGAGCTTTAGGTCGAAGAAGTGCTTAATAGTCCGCGGACCCTCCGGATTAAACTCCCACATCCAGAGAGGCCGACGTTTGCACGGCAGCGTCTGCCGGATTAGCATCATTTGCATTATGCTGACGAGATTTATGTCTCTCTCTATGAGCTCCCGAATACGATTCTGCAGTTCTGGTACATCACCAGCAGGCCCATAATTTTGTCCTACATCGGTCCAAGATGCTAACTGTGATGGAGGGCCTGAGCGGAAATCGGGGGCGGCTGCCCACTTTGTGCCTCTGGGAGCTGTAACATAAAACCACCTCCGTTGCCACACATCGGATACTTCCGGAAAGGAGCCCTCTGGCCATGGGGCATCAATGTTCTTGCTTATTATGGCACCTCCGCACTCCGCATGTCACCCCTCGATCATCTTCGGCTTCACATTGAAGGTCTTGAGCCATAAGCCGAAGTGTGGGTTGACGTGGAGAAAAGCCTCGCACACAATAATAAACGACAAGATGTGGAGGATGGCGTCTGGAGCCAGATCATGGAAATCCAAGTCATAGTAGAACATGAGCCCCCTCACAAAGGGGTCGAGGGTGAGGCCTAGGCCTCGGAGGAAGTGGGGAACCAATACGATGCTCTCATTCGGCTCCGGCGTGGGGATAACTTGCCCTGGAGCAGGAAGCCTATGCTGGATATCGGCGGTCAGGTATCCGACCTCCCTAAGCTTAGTAATGTCCTCCTCTTGGATCGAGGAGGCCACCCACCGGCCTTTTGCGTCGGATCCAGACATACTGGAGGATCTGGGGTGTTGAGGCTTAGGTTTTGAGTGATGGAGCTCGAGGTGCGAGAAGGGGCAGGAGAGGTGGAAAAGAGGTGTAGGCCTCGACCCCTTTATAAAGGGGATGAATATCACGAGTCCTCAGCGTGACCGCTTGGGACTTATCTAAAATACACGGAGTCATACCAACGGTCGCCGTGGGGTCACGCATGCCCATATTGATGAAAGACCCCGTAATAAGAGGAACACGATCTCTGCTTTGGCAGGACATGCCTATAAAACCGCCTCGCGACGCGAGTCGAGGTGGAGCGGGAAATGCCGGTTCGTGTTGGACCAGGCCATGATGTAGGAGCACGACGTACAAAGATTGCCAGCAGAACGAGTTTATGTTATGTTCCCTACAATGGTGTATGAAGGTCATCTTACAGATCCAGACACGCTCTACGTGTACGATAATAACTTTGGAGTATTCGGAGAAGGAACCCGCCTTGCAATGCCGAAGACAAGACTGTGCGCCAGACTCATTGTCATTGAAGCCTGGTTCAGGGGCTACTGAGGGAGTCCTAGATTAGGGGGTATCCGAACAGCCGGACTATATACATTGTCCGGACTATCAAAGTGTGAAGATACAAGACTCAAGACTTTGGCCCGTGTCCGGATGGGACTCTCCTTTGTGTGGAAGACAAGCTTGGCGATCCGAATATTATGTTTCCTTACTTGTAACCAACTCCATGTAAACCCTAGCCCTCTCCAGTGTCTATATAAACCGGAGAGGATGGTCCTTAGAAGGCTGATCACGATTACAATCATACCATCATAGGCTAGCTCTTAGGGTTTAGCCACTACGATCTCGTGGTAGATCTACTCTTGTACTACTCATATCTTCAATATTAATCAAGCAGGAAGTAGGGTTTTACCTCCATCGAGAGGGCCCGAACGTGGGTAAACATTGTGTCCCTTGTTTCCTGTTACCATCAGCCTAAGATGCACAGATCGGGACCCCCTACCCGAGATCCGCCAGTTTTGACACCAACAACGGGCTTCTTCTTCTCTTCCTCCTTTAGATTTTTCTCTTTTCCCAGGATTGTAGTATACTCAACATCTAGCCCAGCAACCCACTCATCACCCTTTGACTTTTCGAACATGCGACTGAAGTGAGCAAGGCATCCTTTCACCGCTGCGGAAGTATGGGTGTAGATGACATCGAACTCATCGCCTGTGATGGTTCTAAGCTTGTACTCACAATCATGGAGATTTGCGACGCCATGGATTTGGGAGGAGGGTTAGGATTAGTGAAATTGCTGTAATGTTAAAGGATGGGACGACTAGGAGCAAACTGTCGTAATGTTAAAGGACGGCCGGGGACGAGTAGGAGCGAACTGCTAGCGGTTTTCCGATTGTAAAAAAGCTAAGTGGGGCATGCGGACGGCAGAGCTTTCCATGCTCTTCATGATACGGGCTTCCGAGAGCCCTTGGATCTGAGATCGAACGGTTGCATGGCATGATTCTATAACTATGGGTGAATATCTTATCCTAGAGGGTTATTCTGCAAATTTTCAGAAACTTAGCATGAGAGTGTTCGATCTCAGATCCAAGGGCCGTCAGCAGCCCATATCATGGTCGAACATACCACGACCGTTGCCTCGCTCACGAGGTCGCACCGTTGGAGATTTCAGACGGCTGTAAATGAGCATTTTTTTTGCCTAGTACTTCGCATGCATGAAACTACTTCCACCCTCCGGGTGCGTTAGGCTATCTGATGTTCGCATGTCATACATAGTCATTACTTAGTCACTCATACAACAAGGTTAGCTATAAGGTTGGCTATAAGCGTAATTTTTTTAAGTTCTCTCTATCTCTTTCTTCGCACTCCCTCCATTTTAGTTTACAAGTCATGTGTGTATACCTAAGTTGTCAATTTTACCACTGTAATATAAACTATATAACACAAAAATTATACCGTTTGAAAATAGAACATCTAAAGTTTATAATGGTATGTTTTTTTGTAATATATGACTTCTATTAGGTTGGTCAAATTGATGAACTAGGGGTACACGCACGCCTTGTAAATAGAGAGAGAGAGGGAGTAGTATTTATTGCCTTTGCCAAAAGGAGTAAGGAGTACAATACTTGGCACCTGTATACCATGGAGGTGGTCAGGAATAGGGAGACTCACACCGGTCGTAGCGCCGCAATTAAAATGATAATGGCAAGTCAAATCACAGGCCCCACCTGTCCAACAGTAACTCGTCGTCAAATCACACAGTCCTATGTTTGCAGCAGCCTACTCCCTCATCTTCTCGCCTCTCTCTCGAACCGACTAGGCAGAACTGCGCCGCGTACCGCACGGGAAAAGCCCCGCCCTCGACTTTTAAATATAATTTTGTATCCATGGATTGCACCATGGAGCAAAGCCTCAAGAAAACGGCGGTACACATCTATACAACACGCCCGTCGCATTCACATCGCACCCCAGACGGTCGGTCGGTCTGGCACGCCGCTCTCTGAATGGAACATGTGTCATATTGCGTTTCCACACACATGTGGGACCGCAATTGAGAACCGACCGTAGGCACACTTCCCGGCCCCGCAAGTCAGCTGAGTTAATAGAAGAGAGAGACGTCCGATAGTACTAGAGCAGTGTTGTACAGATGTCGGTGCCTGGACGATCCCTACATGACACGGAAGATCAATTCGTCCATGCATGTGACCAGACTCCAGCAGACAGCTGGATTGGCTATCATCTACATATCGTGCAGGCTGTGTTGTACAGGGCTGTAGTTCTAATGAGAAATCTAAAAAAAAGGTTTCTTGTCATCTCGCTATATTAGGTGTCATGTGCTTCGGATCACTGCGAGGGTTAAACAGCGACAACTGAGTTCCTACAAGGCGCTGGTCATTGGGACACATGCACGAAGACTACTCGGCTACCATCTAGGTCAAGCTGACTATGTTAATTAGGACATCTATCGATGGACCTCTTTTCTATGCTTTGACTTTAATTTGAGCTTTCGTCCTTGTCTAGTTTGTCCGTCGGGATTCATGTTGTCTCCTTGGGGCAGTGAGGTTATGATTTCTTGTCATGTGGCATTTTTTCATGTTATATGTTAATCTGGTGCTTCAGATCAAAATGGTGACAACTGCACCTCAGGGGCATGTTCATGAAGACTTTTGGACAGTCATTGACGAGGTCAAGCCGGCTCCGGTAGATAAAAGAAAACTACACTATATAGGCAGGAGCCTCTGCGCTTGATTGCCCGTTGCTCACACTGTCACGTCCTCTCTAGATCTAAACACGATAGCGGGGGCCACACTCTCTCTCTGCTCACCGCTGGCATAGATCTAGCCGGATCCTCTCCGCTGGGGAAGGTGAGAAGGTGCAATGTTCACGCGTTCGTCCTTGGTGATGACTCTTACCCACTACCGACGCGTCTCGATCAGTGTGCCTTGTCGTTCTTTCCCAAGAAGCGCCGGCTAGGGAGGGCCTCTGACCCCTTATTCCTTGTTGTCGTAGTGTGGGAAGGTCCGGCCTCCCGTCTCCCACCTAGCGACATCTCGGCGACCCTCAGGTATAACTTCCTTCGAAACCGGCCTTGCTCTACTTCCCCAGCTCCTGACGTTGCTGCATTTGTAAATTTTACTATTTCTCAGGCCCCCTCATAGATAGGATCAATCGGTTCTTCGAAAGCCACCTAAATTTTGTTGTTAAGAGGTAAAACTAGTTGATGCAGTTGAATCTAGTACTACTTGGTTCAAATAGGGAAGAAAGGGGGTGGGGTGGGGGAAGATTTGCTACCTGAATCTAGGACTTAGTCAAAAGAGGAAATAATGGGGGCGAAAAGTAGCAGAGACTGGCTATCCAGGTGGTCTCTTGGTCTAATGGGGAAATAAAGGGAAACGTAGTACAAACTCAATATAAACTAATCTATTGGTTGAAAAACGAAAGAAAGTGGGGACTGGGGGACAAGTCAACAGAGTATGTCCAGCACTAGATTTGCTAGCCCCAGACAGTATAAGGTGGCTATACCGAACAAAAATGGGACCAACCGAGATATCCTGATCTGATGTTTGTTGTCCTGAGCCCCTCTTATGTAATGCCACTGGTAAAATGTAGCAGTAGAACTGTTAAAAGAAAGGACATGTTAAACCAATGTTGTTTTCAATGTAATGCCTCGCGTAATATGAGTTAATTGCACTGTTTTTCATGTCCTGCTAAATTTCCCATTAAGATAACTTGCTTCTTTTCGTTAGAAATGCAACTATCCTAGTCAGCCTACTCTCCGGTGCCCAAATACAACTCTTTAGTAGCTGTGAATGTAATGTTGCTGGTAAATGAAGTAATGGCACCATTAAAGTAATGTTGTATTTAATGGTTGTCATAGTTAATCCAAATGCCCACACTAATATCTAGCAATGCTGCTGCTTTAGAAATTGCTAATGTCCTTGTAGGATCGCCATTCAGATAAGGAACATGCTTCTTTTCATTTGATGTATGTTTCATCACTGGTTAGTCACCCTCCTTTCCACCTTTTTCTGCAAAAAAAGATATAAATTATACGCTTAATCTTAGTTGAACTGCATAAATGATATCCAAATTATAGTTGAACATTCCATGAGCTTCACAACTAACCTTGATGTTGCTCAATTTTATTGCAACTAATGGAGAAGAATCTGCTAGCTCACAGGACATTGCTTCATTTTAGGTGAACTGCACAAAAAGGTCCCATGAATTGAATCATCCATGTTGGTAGCTGGTGTCATCCCTTCTACGATGGCGTTGACTGCAGATATGGTTCCCATCACGAGGTATGTTGCTTTTTGGCCCGACCATTTGCCAAAGATCCTGCATGTTGAGTCTGCTCTTGTGCTACTATTTTGGCACTGCCATGATAAAGCAGTAATGTTATTATTTTGCACCTTAATCTAGTGGCACTATTAATTTGAGGCAATGTTTTGGCACCGGCAATTGTTGAGGAAACCGTTAAGTGGTAGCTGCTCGGTTGGCTTGCGAGTAGGGGATTAATAGGCTAATCGACAAGTTAAACAGCCATTTAATCAATTGATCGGACGATTTATTGGTTTATCGGCTACTCGGTGACCCTACGAGTAGGGGTTAATCGGCAAGTTAACTGGTTAATTAGACGAATTCTTGAACAGGGCCACTGCTAGTGCCACTGATTTTTTTATATATCGAAAGAGGTGGTTTCCTCCGATTTCATTGAAGAAACCCAACCATAGAGAACCATTATCTAACAACATCTCAGTGTAAATAGGCAGTTATGCAACTACTACTAGAACAGACTGAGTACTAGCAGGAGACAAGTTCGCCACGTAAGCTAGGCAGGTAGGGGGACGCAGCACCAGCTCGACAAACTTTGGATTACAACCAAAATGGTACCACAGAAACATCAGGGGGGAAGATAGGGATTGAAAGAGCCAGCTTTAGCATCCCAGTCTAAGCACCCCTGGCCTCCATCCTTGCGATGCACGGTATACCTCGCTTGCCACCTGCTCGACCCTAGTGCCACTGATAAAATGAAGTAATAATACAGATAAAATCGAGCGAGTGTCCTCTCTATCATTTCATTTCCAATGTAGATAAAGAAAGTGCTTCTCTTTGTTAGTATATGTTTCATCAACTAGTCCCATTGTTAGTGTTTAAGTGTTTCTGCAAACTGGGGTGCTTAATTTTAGTTGATCTGCATAAAAATAGAGATTGGAATGTCTCAAGGCCCCTCCTTGTACTACCGATGTACACTGATGTTCATCATTGGCAGAAGGTGTATCAGAGAGAATTAGGTCGATTTCCAGTATGAGGCCTATCGTATGAGGCGTCGCAGGGCCCATCTCGCCCTCGCAGCATGGCATACTATGATACTATCGCAATATTTTCTTCTATTTATTAGTGTATGTTTCATCAACTAGTGCCACTATAATGTAATCATGCTTTTTTATTATCTGTGCAAACATGGTTATTCAGCTGCATTTTGGTGGAACTGCACAAATGTACGGATGGAACCGACATATATGCAGAGTGCAAGGTGTACCAAGTAAAAATTACTGACACCAACCATGCTCCATCTAAGCATTGGCATCCACCACCACCAATGGGATGTGTGGCACTCTCTGTGGACGGATCTTTCTCGGCAGCAATTCCTCTAACCAAATACTAGTAGCTTATATTGGCACTTTTCTAGGGAATACTCTTTTACGAAAGAAGCACCAATCTATTTTTTTATTTGTACACAGTGTCACAACTTTGTTTTTAGTCCAGAGCTATTTTAGGGTGATTGGCGTAGTACTCGAAGACTAATTCTAAGCATGATTTTCATTAGCCGTCACACTGCTTGTAAGCATGAGCAGATGGAAGATTAGGTTAGTGCGAAGCCGGTGGAATCTTCGTTGACCAAACCCAACTGCAAGAGGAGAAAAGCAGTTGGATCAGCAACGCTTCCCCGCCATCCTCTCCCTTGCCATTCACATCGTCTCACAAGGCAGCTGTCTGCCGCCGAGGAATAGGAGGGGACTGCCCCCCCCCCCAACCCAATAGTTGGGCAGGTTGTGAATTGTTAGGAGGAGCTTACGGCTGTCAGTATTTGCAGGTTGTGAATTGTCCTTTGTGTTGTGTATTTTGAGAGTACTTTCAGATATGAATGTCTTATGAATTTCAGATTTGCAGTATTGAGCATATGAAGTATTTTTTGAATTCTAGAGATCTATTTCTAGCACTTAAAAAAATGTAGTTTCATATAAAAGTGCAGACAATGTGATTCTTAGAGAAGAAACTGCAAGTTTCAGTTTCCGATAAGAAACTGCAAGTTTCAGAGGGAGAGCATTTATATTAACACGCCCTTTTGAAACAGGGATAACATCATGTTGGAATTTTTATTCATGGTAAAAAATGGAACTAGCAGCCAGTTAACATCATGCTGATCAACATTCATGCATAGCACATCTTCATATCATGCACGGTCAAAAAGATATGCTATTTTCAAAATGCCCACACAATGTCGAGCATGCGAAAAACAGAGAAAACGAGGGACAAAGTTTTCGCAAGTGTTGGACGTGGTGTGCATAGATGACAATGGGGACCCACATGTCAATAATTGCAGAGGCAAAAAATTGGAGATATTTTCACTGCATCAGGTGGAATCGAACCCGAGCGGAACAACGGTCGGGTAGTGTCACTTGGCCACTGGGCTAGTTCAGTAGTTTTGGTAGAAATAAGGCACAACATCTACCATTATTGTAGCATGCCTTCCCCGGCTCCGGTGGTTTGTTCTCGTCCTTCGCCTTTGTGCACTCGTCGCGGCGCAGCTGTCTGCTGTTGTGAACATGCTGAACAAACGAGAGAAATCTGGAGAGAACTGTATGTGGAGAGGTGGACAGTTGGGACCCACCAGGTCTATGGTCGTACGCAAGAAAGTGCCTCACTGAAAAAAAATACTTCCTCCTAATGCTATATTGACGTTGGGGCACATGGGTTTGTCAACATAGTTACATTTTTCTAAGGTGCTTCAATGTAGTTACTAAAGGAGATAAATTTACAATAAAGCCCGAGAGCTGACAGGTATCACTTATTATCAGCGGGCCAGCAAGTATCAGCTGGGTTGTGGGTTGCCCTATCTAGGCTTTCTTTTTTAACATGCGCAGCCCACGACATGCCGATTTTTATTTTCTTGAAGGCCGTCATGTATCGACCGGCCTATGGACCTCCCATCCTTGGTTTTATTTTTCTTGAAACATCCGCATCCCAACTTATGTATTTTTTTGAAGAAAACACAAAGGTTTGTTCTATTTTTCTATATAAGAATAGGAACGTCAGGTCCAACTTATGTTTCCCTTCTAACTATGTTATATATATTTATATTATTTTATATGTTATTATATATTATTGTTATTGTCATCATATATTTAACAAATACTTACATATATAAGAAAACAATATCCCATGTCTTATTAACTTATAAAAATAAATTTTTAACAATAAAATCCTGAATTTTTTTACATTAAGGCAACAAAAATCCTGGTGATTGTGTACAGAAGCTTGGTAAGATTTAAGGACCAATGTAATAATAAAGCACTTATTATTTAACTATATTTATAACAAAATGCTCAGTCTCTGTTTATTTTTTGATAACATTGATGCGCCCAACCCAACATTATAATTAGAACCAGCCCAGCAAAATCGTGTATTTCGACAAAGTGCAAATGGGTTGTAATTTTTTAGGAAAAAAATAAATAGGCCGCATGACGCTACATTATTTGTTCAGCCAGTCCAAAAAATTCGTGTATTTTGAGAAAGTAAAAATGGGTTGTAGTTTTAAAAAAATGGGCCTCATGGACGCTACATTATTTGTTCACCCAGCCCAGCAAATGAACTGTAATTCTAAAAAAAAGATCAAATGAACTGTAAATTCTGAAAAATGGGTTGAATATGTGCCACATTTTTGGAGGCTAAAACGTGGGCCAATTGGTCGAAGCCAACGCAAGTCGTTGTCAACTTAGTCAACAAATAATTATAACATCGATAGTCGTTGGATTTACATCCCACAACTAGCATACATCTTCAATCTCTCGTCTTCTTCCTCAAGCGCCACCGGGACCACCTGCTCCCGCCTCCTGCTACTAGCAGCTTTGCTTAGCATGCTTCGCTGTGAAGCGCTGCCCCACCGCCGGCCAAGCCATCCCTCCATCCCTCCACACCTCCTATTCTTCTCCACCGACTATCAAACCACGCCGCACCAGAACCAGTTAACCCTCGTACACCTCCCCGTCTGTGACTCCACTCCCGCATCTTCCCATCTCTGGCTCATTGTTGTCCGGGGCCTCGCCGTTGTCCACGACCTTGGATGCGCTCGGTGCGGCATGGTCAACGTGGTAAACAAACGAGAGGCATCGCAAGAGGACTGTACATGCACAGGCTGACAGTGGGGACGCACCAGGTCCATGGACGCACGCATGCAACCACCTCCTTATTACGTGAAATAAATTATTCCTCCCACCACGTATATCTTCGCACGGACGGAAGTGCCTCCTTATTCCTGCCACGGATAGCTGGGACCCACCATCTACATCTTTGCATGCAAGGAAATGCGTCCATATTACGGGCAAACAATATGATACTCCCCCTGACAGCTGGGAACACCAGCTATATCTTCGCACGCAAGGAAGTGCCTCCTTACCTCCCTGACAGTTGGGACCCACCCAGGTTGAACCGTACGTAGGGTTGTCTGTCTGGTCGCGAACGTGTATGTACATACTAGTCGATCGGTCTGTCTGCAGGCTGCAGCAATGAACCATGGTCGAGTAAGGAAAGGCAAGTGTCATAGTAGAGGCGTGGACGTAGCATGTCACGCAGTCCCATCAATATCGTGTACACGTATGTACAACCAGGGTGCAAGAAAGTAAATACAACCACGTACGTACATATGGGCGGGGTCTCGAATGCCTACTTGCGCATACGTACGGCCAGGGCTCATGTACATGGAGAGGCGGCGGAGAGCAGCGATGGCGTCCTATTCATCGGCAGCCAACCGGCTGGGTCGGAATGGAGAAACTGTATCGTGTTCATCGGGAGACAACGAAATGTGTAATGTTCATCGGGAGCCAACCGGTTTGGACGGAACAGCCGAAATGAGGCCTGGCATACCACAGAACTGAGGAAACGGCCTTGTGTTCGACCGCCTATGGTCGAAACGGGATCCTGTTCACCGGGAGGGGTCTAGCATACCGCAAAACAGAGGAAACCGACTTCTCTTTGACCTCCTACGGTCAAAATGGGGTCCTGTTGATCGGGAGGGGTGTGGTGTACCACAAAACGGAGGAAACAGACTTCTCTCCGACCTCCTTCGGTCGAAATGGGGGTCCTGTTCATCGGGAGGGGTGTGGCGTTCCGCAAAACGGGACTCCACAGGCTACTATTCATCCACCATCTACTGTCTCGCTCCAGACTCCATGGGCTACTGTTCATCCACTGTTGACCTCCTCCGGCCTCCACCTGCGACTGTTCATCCACGGCGTCTCTGTCCTGCCTCCTGAAAGTGCGTTATATCGACTAGAGGGGGGGTGAATAGGCGATTTTTATGAATTCTTCACTGAGGAATTTGGTGGTGAGGAAATTCCTAAATGAAGAACTACTTGCAGTGGAATAAGTACTCAGAAAGGAACATAACACAGCACAAGCATAGTCATCATGATGAAATGAAGACAAGCACAGAGTACAGAAAACGTAAACACAGGATAACACAAGATGAAGACAGACAGACTGAAGAAATTGAACTGAGGAAATTGAGAAAGTCTTCAGTCAAAAGTCTTCAAACAGATATGAACAGGCACACAACAACATATATGAGGAAATGAAAGAGTTGAGGAAATAGAACCAGTTAGCTCGGTGAAGACAATGATTTGGTAGACCAGTTCCAACTGCTGTCTCAGTTGTACATCTAGTTGGAGCGGCTGAGTATTTAAACTCGAGGACACCCAGTCCCGGACACACAGTCCTCACCATATTCTCCTTGAGCTAAGGTCACACAGACCTCGCCCAATCACTCGTGGTAAGTCTTCAGGTGACTTCCGAACCTTCACAAACTTGGTCACTCAGCGATCCACAATTCCTCTTGGATGCTCTAGACCTTGACGCCTAACCGTCTGGAAGAAGCACAGTCTTCAAAGGAAACAAGCGTCGGATCCACACAGGATCAATCTCTTCAGTGATGCTCAATCACTTGGGGTTTTGTAGGTTTGGTTTTGGGATTTCCTCACTTGATGATTTTCGCTCAAAGTCCTTGGAGGATGGGTTGCTCTCAAATGACAAGTGTCAGTTTCTCTCGGAGCAGCCAACCAGCTAGTGGTTGAAGGGGGCGGCTATTTATAGCCTAGGGAGCAGCCCGACATGATAAGACATAAATGCCCTTGTCTGATATGACTGTTAGGTGGGTGGATATTTTGGGACAGCTGGCATGTAGCACTGCAACGGTCGGAATTTTGACTATCAAAATCCTCAGGGCTATCATGTTCCTCACTGTGTAGGCAATTCACACTGGTGAATTCCTAACTCCTCAGTCAGAACAAATTCCTCAGAGATTAGAAGAACATTGTCTCTGTCACTGAAGAATATGACTGACTGTATGAGATTTCCAATGGCTTCACTCGAAGGGATTGGTAGGTGTAGGATTTTGAGTTGAGCATCACATGGAAATTTTTCCTTAGTATTTCCTCGACCCTCTTTAACAGTACGGTGTTTCCTATGACTCAAGAAAGAGAAAATGAAACTGCAAAAATAAAAGTCTTCGCTCTTCATGTTCCTCGAATGAATACCAAGTCTTCAAGGTCACACCAATTTCTTCACTTTCAAAGTCTTCAGTAAGTCTTCAGATGAAGAACTTCATTTTTAGGGGTCGATATTCTCTGTAAATATCAAACTCCTCATAGACTTATATACCTGTGTACACTCACAAACGCATCAGTCCCTTAACCTATAAGTCTTCAATACACCAAAATCACTAAGGGGCACTAGATGCGCTTACAATCTCCCCCTTTTTGGTGATTGATGACAATATAGGTTAAGTTTTCAACGGGGATAAACATATGAAGTGTAAATACTGATATTGAGAAATTTGATTGCAAGATATAGAAGAACTCCCCCTGAAGATGTGCATAGTGAGGAATTAGCTTTTGAAGCAATGCACACTTGAAGAGTATAATCATGGCGATCTCCCCCTATATCTTGTAATTCATACACGCATTTGACATATAATATGAGGAATTTGAAATGCATGATGAAATATGGTGACTGATGTAATTCAGCATGCGTGCATTAACATAAATGAGGAATGAGAATGCAGAAGAACACAGCAGAAGTATCAAGCCACCATAGAGTTTAAGATTACAACTCAATCCAACAAAGTCATGAGAAGAACGAGAGTTGTAACTAAGCAAAAAAACGCCCATATATAGACTCGATTGAAGACTAACTCAAATTTCTCCCCCTTTGTCATCGAATGACCAAAAGGGTCGAAACTGAGGACTAACGCCCCTGAAGAATATCATGATGAAGGAGCGCCAGCGTTGTCAGGGTCTTGAGTCGTTGTAGGGCCTGCTGCAGTGTTGTCCAAGTCTTCATGCTCGTCCGTGTCGCGCGATGAAGAATATGAGCTGGCCACCAAGGGAGGAACCTTGACCTTCTTGTATCTCTTTGGAGGAGGAGCAGACCAGTCAAAGTCTTGCTTGAAGCCCAGTTGCTTCAGATCTTCTTCACCATATAGATGTGACAAAATAGCCCAGGTGCAATCAAATACTTCATGGAGGTAGTAGTGGTTTTTCTTCACTGCATTATGTGTGGAAGTCATGTTGTGAAGAATAGAACCAAACTGACGCTTAACCCACTTGTGATTTCGATCGACCTTCTCGTGAAGACTTATAAGCAGTTCACGGTCAGTCATCACACGAGGAGCAATAGCTTGAGAACTTGACTTTGGAGCATCAGCAGCAGAATCATGTGTGGCAGAGTCATCATTGGTGGAGTAGGATGCAGCTTTGCGGAACTGACCATCCAATGTACGAGTGCCTTCATCGATCACAGCTGGTGACTTGCCCTTCTCATTGGATGAGGAAATTATCCGCTTGAGGACTTCAATAGGGGGCAAGAAGTTGAGGTGATTCTGAAAATCTGCCTTGTAGTTGAGTGAAGACCTTGTTCTGAGGAATCTCATGATCCACGGCGTGTAAGGCTTCAACTCAAATGGTGAAAGTGCAACATTCGCCAGAGTCCTCATGAAGAAATCGTGATAATTTATGGGGATGCCATGCATGATATTGAAAAGCATATTCTTCATCATTCCGATAATTTCTTCATCAGATGGGTCATGGCCTTTGATGGGACTCATGGTCTTCGTCAGAATGTGGTAGATGGTTCTGGGCACATAGAGCAATTCCTTCACGAGGAATTTGGTCCTTGGAGCTTGTCCTGGCTTCAGCGGCTTCATGAGCACTTGCATATAATGATCAGTAAGTTCAGGTTCATCATACAGACAGCGAGCGCCGTTAGGTGGAGGATTGATTGGTAAGGCCCGAAGCAATTCAGTGGCTGGTGCCTTGTAATGAGTGTTTTCAGTCATCCAGTCCAACACCCACGAGTTGACGTCAGCAGCATTGCCTGTGATATGCAAAGTTGCATAGAACTGAAGAATAAGCTCTTCATTCCAATCAACTATGCTTGAGCAGAAATTGAGCAAGCCAGCATCATGAATCATGCTGAGGACTTGAGAGAAGCACGACATGGATTCCATGTCCACATGAGGAATATGATCAAGATCGAAGACTTTGTCCTTGTTGTACAGCACTGAGGAGTAGAAGTTTGCCTGGCTGGCAGTCCAGAACCGCTTCCTTCTAAGACGAGCATTGTCATAAGGGTTGAAGTCAGTGAAGAACACGTGCTCGCCGAAGAAATCATCAGCCTTGAATTTTTGCTTTTTCGAGAAAGGATCCTTGGGCTTGGGCTGAGGAGTGTCAGTCAATTGCAGCACTACTTCAGGAATCGCAATCTCAGGTTCCTTAGGCTGAGGAATTTCAGGCTCTTCAGCAGTTTCAGCCTGGGTTGCCAATTCTTCATTGACAATTTCTTCAGCACTAGTGGCTGGAATTTCTTCATGAACACTTGGGGTTGCATGAGGTTCTTCATATCCCATTTGTACTTCAGTGGTAGCAGGGGACTGAGGAATAGCTTGGAGAGGAGTGAACATTGGGGAGTTTGGATGCTGACTATCCCAAAATTCATCATTGAGGACCGGAGTGGTACAGCCAATGTCCACATACTCCTCTTCAGTTTCTTCAACACCTGCCTCTTCAACAGTAAACTGAGGCATAGGTGAGGAAATGACAGGGGTTGAAGGGATCTCATCCACTTCAATTTCTTCGTCCAACTGCTCTGTCGAAGCAGCAGAAGGAGTTTCTTCATCAGGTTCCTCGGGAATCTCATATTCTCCACCGAAAGGAACAAGGTCCTTTGATGGCATTGAAGAGACGGGAATAGCATCAATTGGATTGTCAATTGAACTGATCAGAGTCTTCATCTTCTTCGGAGCTGAAGAATTTGAAGAGGTTGATGCCTTCCTCTTTTTCATCGCTGCACGCTCTACAGCCTTGGTCTTCTTCACATCTAATGCAGATGGAAGGATCAGAGTTGGTTTAGGCGCAGGAGGTGCATTTTCTTCAGGCACAACTGTAGTAGTTGCCCTAACTTGTTCACTTTCTTCAGGCACACCACTAGTGGGTGCCCTGGCAATATCTTCAGCGGCTGGAATGGAGTCATCAGCCCTGGTACTTTCATTTTCTTCAGCAGCCATACTGACATCAGTGGTGCTGGCATGTTCTTCAGAGGGTTGGGCAGATTCTTCAGCTTGAGGAATTTGAACATGCATCGGTGCAAAGGCAGTTGAAGTGAAAGTCTTCGTCAAACTGACAAACTGAACCTTTGCTCCCTTAAAATCAGCATGATACCGATTGAAATCATCACTCAGTTGCTTGCTTTCAGCTTGTACAGCAATGCGTTGTTCAGGGGTAAGAGTGAGGACGTTGTCCTTGAGGAAGTGCTGCTTCTTGTATTGCACTTTCTTCAGCCTTCTTCCTTCTTCATATTTCCACTTTTCTTCCTCAATGAAGTGAGTGAGGACATGACTTTGACCAGGAGTGAGGTTCATCTCCGGCAAAGGTGTAGCGGGGTCCTTGTGCCATACGTCAATGAAATCAAGGATCAGCTTGGGATCCAGAAGTAGTGGCACATTGCTGCCTTTGGCATAGCCTTCCTGGGCTTACTACCAGAGGCCTCAGCAGCGTTAGCAGTAGCAGCAGAATCTTCATTGAATTTCCTCACTGCTTCTTTTGCTTGCTTGGCTAGTTTGGCTTGGTGCCTAGCCCATTCAGTAGCATAGTCCTCACCGCTCTTGAGGCTGGTGGGATCCGCCAATTGGCCAGGTCTCAATGGAGGTCTTGAGCATGGATGGTTGAGCGTGAATTTCTTCATGTACTTGGGAGTAACATACATGTACTCCCTCCATTCTCGTGCCCATCTCCTCTCAATTCATTGTATGCGCACCTTGCACTGATTCTTGTCCTCCTTGCCAAACTTGGCCTCATCAGGAGTGCATTATCCAGCATAAATATCCTCAGGGATTTCAAACGCTGTGTTAACCTCAGCCCTTTTTCCTCCCTTCTGTGGCTTCTTGTCAGCCATTTTCTTCAGCTGAGGAATATGAACAACTGAAGTTTCTGAAGAGGTATGCAATTTTTCTTCGAGGAACGCTGCAAATGAGTTAAGTTGATGAGAACCTAGTGATTCAGCAGCGGACATTTTGTACCTGTGAACATAGTATAGTTGCGAGGAATTTGGAGAGGTCATATGCATTCTCAGAAGGTTTTTCAAAAAGAATAGATTTTGAGGAATTTGACCAGATGAGTCTTGAGGAATTTCACTGAGGGTTCTTTGTCTTAGGTTCCAGAGTTGTACAGATATGAAAATCCACACAATTGAGGAATATTGAAGAAAATCATTGCTTAGAGACACGAATCAAGAACACATAACATGTGAGGTGTTTTATTGTGTGAAGATTTGAAGAATAAACACCTTTGAAGATTTTTAGGAAAATACATGAATCAAAGAGGGCGATAAAAGCAACTTTTAATTACCCGAAGTGAAGAACACGACGAACTGGGAAGCGTTGAGATGAAGTTCGTCCGTTTCGATCTTCCACGTCCTAACTTGGCAGAGGAAGACAGCTACGGCAGCGGCGGAGTGAAGAAATCCGCAGCCGGCGCGAGTACGACAGCGACGAGGTCGAGGCAGTGAAGCTCTTCCTCACCGGAGACGATGAAATAGTGGCGGCGCTAGGGTTTGGGAAGCTTGAGTGGGAGAGAGAGGTCGAGCAGAGTAAAAGTGAAGTGAGGAGAAGACAGGGGTATTTATAGCGGTAGTGAAAAAACTGTGCACCCGAGGATTTCGGACGAACGTGCCCCTAGCTTTTCCCATTCACATGACATGTGTCACCCACGTACTGTGAGGTGGCGATCGTTTAGGATCGTGGGTGAATAGATAAGTATTTGTTGTGAGAAGCGCAACGGATTGAGCGGCAAAGCCGAAAATTCAGATAAGATAAGTTTTAAGTTACCGTTCGCAATTTCTTCAGCTGCCAAGGACACAGTGAAGATTTTGAACGAGTTACAAATCAGAACGCATATGAAGAATTTGTGAAAAGATTAGATTGAGTTTAGCATAGAGGGGGGAGGGTCCGATCACATTCCTTTAGCGGAAACAGTCAACTTGAAGAATTAGCAATAAGTGAATGTTGTAGAGGACATAAAACTTATATATGTATATATTCAAATGAAGACAAACGACAGAAATAGTGAAGACATTGCAAGTTGAAGAATTTGAAAAACTGAGGAATTTCAAAAACTGAGAAAAAACTCAAATTGAAGATTTTCAACTTTTGTGGTGGCGTAACCCACCGTATAAGAAAGTTGGCTTCAGACACCGCGTATAATTGTCGTAGGGCTCTGAGAGTCAATTTGTTCATTAATTTCTTCACACTTAGAGGGTTAGTCTTCATTGATTGAAGAAAAACGTTACTTCGTGAGTTGCGCATCTAAGTCATCAAGTCAGCATAAGTGTTAGGATGTGTGTCCATTTCAGAGAACATTCGAAGATTCTAGGATATTTAGCTCACACCGCAACTTGCTAAATCTCTTCTCATCCAAGGGCTTAGTGAAGATATCGGCCAATTGATATTCAGTGCTGACGTGGTCGATGGAGATGTCGCCCTTCAACACATGATCACAAAAAAAATGATGACGAATTTGGATGTGCTTGGTCTTCGAGTGCTGAACTGGGTTATGAGCAATCTTGTGGCACTCTCATTGTCATAGTAGAGAGGCACATTCTTCATGTTGACGCCATAGTCCTTGAGTGTTTGCTTCATCCATAGTAGTTGAGCACAGCATGATCCAGCAGCAATGTACTCAGCTTCTGCAGTGGAGAGAGATACATAGTTCTGTTTCTTCGAGGACCAACAGACCAAAGATCGTCCGAGGAAATGACATGTACCAGATGTTGACTTGCGGTCCACGCGATCGCCAGCATAGTCACAGTCTGAATATCCAATGAGATCAAATGAAGAGCCCTTGGGATACCATAATCCAAGTGTTGGTGTGTGAGCCAAGTATCGAAGAATATGCTTCACAGCCTTATGGTGTGATTCCTTCGGTGTAGCTTGAAATCGGGCACACATGCAAACACTGAGCATAATATCCGGCCTAGATGCACATAGGTACAATAAAGAGCCAATCATGGAGCGGTATACCTTTTGATCGAAGTCTTTACCATTTTCATCAGTGCATAAATGGCCATTTGTGGACACTGGAATTTTGACCCCTTTGCAATCTTGCATGCTGAATTTCCTCAATACGTCCTTGAGGTATTTCTCCTGAGATATGAATATTCCATTGCATTGTTGACGAATTTGAAGACCTAAGAAGAATTTCAACTCTCCCATCATAGACATTTGATATTCTTCACTCATCATGTAGGCAAATTCATCACTATATCATTGGTCAGTACAGCCGAAAATGATATCATCAACATATATTTGGCATACAAACAATTCACCATCATAAGACTTAGTGAAAAGAGTAGGGTCGAGTGAACCGGGTTTGAAGCCATTCTTCACGAAGAATTCCTTCAAGGTATCATACCACGCCCGAGGGGCTTGCTTGAGGCCATACAGGGCCTTATTGAGCTTGAAGACTTTATCAGGATTCTTTGGATCTTCAAAACCTGGGGGTTGAGCAACATATACTTCTTCCTCAATCTTACCATTGAGGAATGCACTTTTCACATCCATTCGTTGTAAGATAATGTCATGATGGTTAGCGTAAACAAGTAATATGCGAATAGCCTCAAGTCTAGCAACATGTGCAAAAGTTTCATCGAAGTCAATTCCTTCAACCTGTGTGTAGCCTTGAGCTACAAGCCGTGCCTTATTCCTCACCACAAGGCCATTTTCATCTTGCTTGTTGCGGTAGATCCACTTTGTGCCAATAATGTTGTGCTTGCGAGGATCTGGACGTTTGACCAGTTCCTAGATGTTGTTGAGCTCGAACTGATGTAATTCTTCTTGCATAGCTTGAATCCACTCAGGCTCCAAAAATGCTTCATCTACCTTAGTGGGCTCTGTGATAGAGAAAAAAGCGAAATGCCCACAAAAGTTAGAGAAGTGTGAAGCTTTTGAGCATGTGAGAGGACCTGGTGCATGAATGTCATCGATGATATTCTCGACTTGCACTTCATTTGCAATACGAGGATGAGCGGGTTGTCTTCGAGGAATTTGATCCACATTTTCTTCAGGAGCATTTTCCTCAGCACCATTTTCTTCAGGTACGCCAGTTCGACGTTCATCACGTTCTGGAATGAATTCTTCAGTAGGAATGACATCCTCAGTGGCTTTGAACTTGGCAGAATCCTCAGGTGCTGGTTCATCTATCACAGAAGGTAGGTGCTCTCTTTGCGAGCCATTAGTTTCATCGAACCGCACATCTACAGTTTGAACAATCTTGTGAAGAACACTGTTGAAGACTCTGTAGGTTCGTGAGTCCTTTCTGTAACCAAGCATAAAACCCTCATGTGCTTTCGGTGCAAATTTAGAATTGTGATGTGGATCTCTAATCCAACATTTAGCACCGAAGACTTTGAAGTAACTTACATTGGGTTTCTTGTAAGTGAGGAGTTCATAGGCAGTCTTCTTGAAGAATTTATGAAGATATACTCTGTTGATGATGTGGCAAGCAGTATCAATTGCATCAATCCAGAACCGACGAGGTGTCTTGTATTCATCAAGCATAGTGCGAGCCATTTCAGCGAGGGTTTTGTTCTTGCGCTCCACGACGCCATTCTGCTGAGGGGTATAAGGAGCAGATAACTCATGAGTAATACCAAGTTCATCAAGATAGCCATCAAGACCGGAATTCTTGAACTCAGTCCCATTGTCACTTCTGATGTGTTTGATCTTCACACCAAAGTTGGTTGAAGCCCTCAAGAAAAATCGTTTGAAGACTTCCTGCACTTCATGTTTGTAAGTGACAATATGTACCCATGTGTAACGAGAATAATCATCAACAATAACAAAGCCATATAGAGATGCATCATTCGTCATAGCAGAATAATGATTAGGACCAAAGAGATCCATGTGAAGCAATTCAAATGGTCGAGTGGTAGTCATGATAGTCTTCGCTGGATGCTTGGCCTTTGTCATCTTTCCAGCTTCACAAGCTCCGCATAAGTGATCCTTGAGGAATTTTTCATTCTCAATGCCAATGACATGCTTCTTCTTCGCAAGTGTGTGCAGATTCCTCATGCCAGCATGACCAAGTCGTCGATGCCATAGCCAGCCTTCTGAAGCTTTCGCAAGTAAGCACACGGCAGGCTGTGGTCCTGTAGAGAAATCAACAATATACAGATCTCCTCTCCTAAAGCCTTCAAAGACTTTGGAATGGTCAGCTTCCATGATCACAACACAACAATATCTTCCAAAGACAACAACCATATCAAGATCACAAAGCATTGAGACAGACATGAGGTTGTATCCTAAAGACTCGACAAGCATGACTTTGTCCATGTGTCGATCCTTTGAGATCGCAACCTTACCTAAACCCAATACCTGAATTTTGCCTTTGTTAGCGAAGATGATGTGCTTCAGATGTGACGGTGATAAGGGAGCATCCATCAATAGATTCTTGTCACCAGTCATGTGATTTGTACATCCACTATCGAGGACCCACTCATTTGCTTTGGGTTGATCATCCTGCAGATGAATTAGTGCAGCTTACAAACTCATATACTTCATTAGTGAAGAATATGATATCAGTATCATCAGTTCAATTTCATCAAGAAATAGCACAGATAATTCAGTATGAGGACATGTGAAATGAAGGTTCATTTCATCATGATTAGCCTGCGTCCTTTCAGGCACTGTTCAGGTCTCTAGCAAATTCTTCAGTCCTTTTAAGCACGACTGAAGACATGACCCTGCATAAGAGATTAGTTCTTTTTCTTCACCACCCACATCTAGAGGGGTGGCAAAGAATTCATCACTCTATGAGCACCATATGAGAAAGTTGGCATGGACGCCAGTCCACTTCGTTTCACATAAGAGGGGTTAGGTTAAGCATATGAATAAGTAGAGAAATTCTTCGAGGACTTATGAACATAATGATTTGAAGAATAATGCACATATTCATAGACCTTAGCTCTACCCTGCGAAACAAAAGGGGTAGCACGATGATGATCATATGAGGACTTTGATCCTTTTGAGGAATTTGATCCACGTGAGGAATTTGGTCCGTATGAGGACTTGGATCCATATGAAGAATTTGGTTCATATGAAGAATTTGATCTGGAGTTCCTTTTCCTCACAGGTGGTGTCATGAGGACATTCACCTGAAGATTTTCAAGGCAACTTTTAGGAACCCAGATTTTCTTCATAGGAGAACTGTTCCTGCAGTTAGTCCCAACATATCTAGCAAATACTTCACCATTCTGATTTTTGAACAGTTTATAGTTAGAGTCAAATGACTCATTAGAAGAATGAGGAGATTCACATGTGAAGCCAGATAAGTTGGATGGATCAACTGGAGGTCCCTTTGCAGCAACCCATGAAGTTTTGGGGTACTGCTCAGGCTTCCAATATGTTCCATCAGCATTGAGTTTCCTCTCAAAGGCAATACCCTCTTTCCTAGGGTTTCTGTTGAGGATCTGCTTTTTGAGCACATCACAAAGAGTCTGATGCCCTTTAAGGCTTTTGTACATGCCTGTCATGTACAATTCCTTCAGCCCTGCATCATCAGTGATACTTGCATTGTCCTCAGATGAGGAATTAGTGACAGTAGAGACATAAGAAGAATTTGTAACATTAGTAGCATTTGAACATTCAGGTGAAGAATTAGCAGATTCACGTTCAATGCACTTCAGACATGGAGGATCAAATTCTTCCTGGATAGCGCTGATTTGTTGAGCAAGTAATGAATCACGCTCCTTCTGAAGATCTTCATAATCCACTCTTAGCTTCTCAAGATCTTGCTTTCTTTGAAGAAATTCATAAGAAAGCTTCTCGTGATCAGATAAGAGAGTGTTATGATGACCTTGAAGATTGTCAAACCTGGACTGAAGTCTTTGAAGATTTTCAGTCAAGGTTTTAGTGCGATCCATTTCTTCACCCAACATATCATCACTTTTGTATAGCATGTTTTGAACTTTTTCAAAAGCATTTTGTTGTTTCACAACAATTTCAGCAAGTTTAGAGTAGCTGGGCTTGAGATTTTCATCAGATTCATCCTCACTAGAGTCAGAGGAGGCGTATTTAGATACCTTGGCACCTTTGGCCATGAAGAAATAGGTGGGAGCATAGTCATCATTGTCTTCATTTACTTTGGACAGCCTATCCCAGATAAGCTTAGCAATTTCCAAAGCACTCACTCTTCCATACTATCCTTTGCTCAGATGACCACATGTGATATTCTTCGCTTGAGAATCGAGTTGCTTGAATCTCTTCACATCAATAGCGTTCAGAGAGGGTGATACTGTGGGAACACCATTTTCCACAACATACCAGAGATCGTTGTCAATTGCCTCAAGATGCATTTGCATCTTGTTCTTCCAGTAGGGGTAGTCCGTTCCATCGAAGGTAGGACACCCAGCAAAGACCTTGATCATACCTGCGGTCGACATAACTAAAACTCCAGGCGGTTAAACCAAAATCACACAGAACAAGGGAGTACCTTGCTCTGATACCAATTGAAAGTGCGTTATATCGACTAGAGGAGGGGTGAATAGGCGATTTTTATGAATTCTTCACTGAGGAATTTGGTAGTGAGGAAATTCCAAAATGAAGAACTACTTGCAGCGGAATAAGTACTCAGAAAGGAACATAACAGAACACAAGCATAGTCCTCATGATGAAATGAAGACAGGCACAGAGTACAGAAAATGTAAACACAGGATAACACAAGATGAAGACAGACAAACTGAAGAAATTAAACTGAGGAAATTGAGAAAGTCTTCAGTCAAAAGTCTTCAAACAGATATGAACAAGCACACAACAACATGTATGAGGAAATGAAAGAGTAGGAAATAGAACCAGTTAGCTCGGTGAAGACAATGATTTGGTAGACCAGTTCCAACTGCTGTCTCAGTTGTACATCTGGTTGGAGCGGCTGAGTATTTAAACTCGAGGACACCCAGTCCCAGACACACAGTCCTCGCCGTATTCTCCTTGAGCTAAGGTCACACAGACCTCGACCAATCACTCATGGTAAGTCTTCAGGTGACTTCCGAACCTTCACAAACTTGGTCACTCGGCGATCCACAATTCCTCTTTGATGCTCCAGACCTTGACGTCTAACCGTCTGGAAGAAGCACAGTCTTCAAAGGAAACAAGCGTTGGATCCATCCAGGATCAATCTCTTCAGTGATGCTCAATCACTTGGGGTTTTGTAGGTTTGGGTTTGGGATTTCCTCACTTGATGATTTTCGCTCAAAGTCCTCGGAGGATGGGTTGCTCTCAAATGACAAGTGTTAGTTTCTCTCGGAGCAGCCAACCAGCTAGTGGTTGAAGGGGGTGGCTATTTATAGCCTAGGGAGCAGTCCAACATGATAAGACATAAATGCCCTTGTTTGATCTGACCGTTAGGTGGGTGGATATTTTGGGACAGCTGGCGCGTAGCACAGCAACGGTCGGAATTTTGACTATCAAAATCCTCAGGGCTATCATGTTCCTCACTGTGTAGGCAATTCACACTGGTGAATTCCTAACTCCTCACTCAGAACAAATTCCTCAGAGATCAGAAGAACATCGTCTCTGTCACTCAAGAATATGACTGATTGTATGAGATTTCCAATGGCTTCACTCGAGGGGATTGGTAGGTGTAGGATTTTGAGTTGAGCATCACATGGAAATTTTTCCTTAGTATTTCCTCGACCCCCTTTAACATTACGGTGTTTCCTATGACTCAAGAAAGAGAAAATGAAACTGCAAAAATAAAAGTCTTCATGCTTCATGTTCCTCGAATAAATACCAAGTCTTCAAGGTCACACCAATTTCTTCACTTTCAAAGTCTTCAGTAAGTCTTCAGAAATCCAAAGTCTTTAGATGAAGAACTTCATTTTTAGGGGTCGACATTCTCTGTAAATATCAAACTCCTCATAGACTTATATACATGTGTACACTCACAAACGCATCAGTCCCTTAACCTATAAGTCTTCAATACACCAAAATCACTAAGGGGCACTAGATGCACTTACACCTCCACCAGCTACTGTTCATCCACGGGCTCCTGTTCATCCAGCCTCCACTGGGTACTGTTGAACCAACCCTCCATGGGCTACTTTTCATCCAGCCCTGCACCGACTACTGTTCAACCAACCCTCCACAGGGTCATGTTCATCCATCCCCAATCGGCTCGGTCGGGGTCCTGTTCATCCAGCGGTAATGGCCTCTACTATCACGGGGTTCCTGTTCATCCAACCCCCACCGAGAACTGTTCATCCAACCCCCAACAACACTCACTATTCATCAAGAGGCAGCAGGTTCGATCGGCCTCAGTTAGCAGTAGTAGCGAAGGAATCGCTCAATCCGGTTCAGTTAACAGCCAGGGATATCATTCGCTCGGGCTCATTAACGTGTAGCCAGTGCAATCGCTCAGGTTCAATAGCCGAACGCCTCGCCCAGGTTCAGTTAGAGCCCAACACCTTGCACCCACGCGCCTACGTGTATGAGAGAAACGCGCAATCCCTCTGTGCATCGCTCGGCCCCGACCACCCACCATAACCGGGAACTCCCTGATATTTTCCTTGCCCTCGCTTCTACCATGTTTTTTTCCGTCATGGACGGCCCAAAGAATGTCATGCAGCTGCATCTCCAGCCCGCCCAGGATGAAAAGCCCATTTCCTGTCAAGATTCTTTGTCATAGAAGTAGGATCCCATAACATCTATGATGGTACCAGGTTTTGTCACAATTATCGTCATAGAAGTGTCATTAGCATGACAGGAAAAAAATCGTTCGGCCCAAAATGTCACGGATGTGTCTTTTTTTGTGTAGTGACACCTTATTTAATTTATCATGAATGTTGTCTTGAGCAAGTAAAACCCCATGAAGAACATAGGAATATTTGTTAGGCAGCCGTGATGAGGACTAACCAGCCCCCAGATGCTAGTAGCTTGCCTTGCCAGGGTTCCACCCTCGCGACTGCTTTTCAACCACCGGTTCAAGACCCCCCCCCATAGTTATTGCTCTCGAGGATATGGGCATACCTAAGTATTTCAAGGAATAGATCCTAGCTCTCAATTCATCATATGCGCCACCCTAAGATGGGATTCCAAGTCATCTCCCGTGACAATGGCCTCGCTCTTTGCAAAATTTATTTTTAAACCCAACATCAATATGAATTTGGGATTCAGGATCTCGAGCTCGGAATTCTTGATGGAAGCCCTAATAGCTTGGTCTCCGGTAAAGATGATTCATTTACCCGCAAAGAAGGGTGTGCCGAGTAGGAAAATAAAAGGAAATTGTAATGGATATATGAAAGTCCAAGATCTATTGGTAGGACGTAAAAAGACTAAACAATGGAAGCAAACCATTGTATAAATCTTTGGAAAATCAAATCACGGAAGTTACTCACCAAGATGCATGATGCAGTTTCAAAGGAGCAAGAGCAAGCGTGCTGCAACATCTTATTGGATGCATACTATAGAAGAAGATAGTGCAACACTAGTCTTTAAACAAAAATCACTAGCCAAAATGCGAAAATACTTACATTCAAGATAGAAAACTCCCTTAAGCTTGAAAACAACCCAAGTTGCTGTCAGTTGTTTCTTTGTACAGAAAACACCTGTCAGATCAAATCAAGATGACAGGATGCATGTCACAACTATTTGCGGTACGCAGCTACACCAAAGAAAGTGTTTTCCTTGGAAAATCAAATCGCATTAGGGCTGTCACAAACTAACCTTACATCCACTGTGCAAATCAATCATGCAAACTGAAGGAAATATGCCCTAGAGGCAATAATAAAGTTTTTATTTTATATTTCCTTATTCATGATAAAGGTTTATTATTCATGCTAGAATTGTATTGATTGGAAACTTAAATACATGTGTGAATACACAAACAAATACCGTGTCCCTAGTGAGCCTCTACTAGACTAGCTCGTTGATCAAAGATGGTTAAGGTTTACTAACCATGGACATGTGTTGTCATTTGATAATGGGATCACATCATTAGGAGAATGATGTGATGTAAAGACCCATCTGTTAGCTTAGCATATTGGTTGTTTAGTTTATTGTTATTGCTTTCTTCATGTTAAATACACATTCCTTCGACTATGAGATTATGCAACTCTTGAATACCAGAGGAATGCCTTGTGTGCTATCAAACATCACAACATAACTGGTTGATCATAAAGATGCTCTACAGGTATCTCTGAAGGTGTTTGTTGAGTTGGCATAGATCGAGATTATGATTTGTCACTGCGAGTATCTGAGAGGTATCTCTGGGCCCTCTCGATAATACACATCATAAGCTTGCAAGCACACGACTAAGGAGTTAGTCACGAGGTGATGTATTCCGGAACGAGTAAAGAGACTTGCCGGTAATGAGACTGAACTAGGTATGAAGATACCGATGATCGAATCTCGGGCAAGTAACATACCGATGGACAAAGGGAATTACGTATGTTGTCATAACGGTTCGACCGATAAAGATCTTTGTAGAATATGTAGGAGCCAATATGGGCATCCAGGTTCCGCTATTGGTTATTGACCGGAGAGGTGTCTTGGTCATGTCTAGATAGTTCTCGAACCCGTAGGGTCCACACGCATAACATTTGATGAGGATATAATATTATATGAGTTATGCGCTTTGGCGACGAATGTTGTTTGAAGTCCCAGATGAGATCATAGACATGACGAGGAGTCTCGAAATGGTAGAGAGGTAAAGATTGATATATAGGACGATGGTATTCAGACAATGGAAGTATTCCGGACTGTACCGGGTACTTATCGGATCATCGAAAGGGGTTCTGGGCACCCCCGGCAAAAGATATGGGCCTTATGGGCCAAGAGGGGAACGCACCAGCCACAAGGGGCTGGTGGGCCCCCCATATGGGTCGGCCTAAGGAGGAGAAGGAAAGGGGAGAAGGGAAAGGTAAGTGTGGATTAGGATTCCCATTTCCTTACCTCTCCCCCCTCTTTCCTTCCCCCTCCTAAAAACATGGCAGGGGGGTGCGGCCAGGGGCAGGAGCTCAAGTAGGATCAGGACCTACTTGGGGCTCCTCTTGGCCTCTCCCCTCTCCCTCCCACCTATATATATGAGGGGGGGAGCCTAGCACAACCGAGACAATTTCCTAGCCGTGTGCGGCGCCCCCCCTCCACCATTTACACCCCTGGTCATATTTCCGTAGTGCTTAGGCGAAGCCCTGCGGAGATCACTTCACCATCACTGTCACCACACCATTGTGCTGACGGAACTCATCTATTACCTCGACGTGTTGCTGGATCAAGAAGGCGAGGGACGTCACCAAGATGAACATGTGCAGAACACGAAGGTGTCGTGTGTTCGGTACTTGATTGGTTGAAGCGCAAAGAAGTTCGACTACATCAACCGCGTTGCGACACGCTTCCGCTTACGGTCTACGAGGGTATGTGGACACACTCTCCCCTCGTTGTTATGCATCTCCTTGATAGATCTTGCATGTGCGTAGAATTTTTTTGTTTTCCATGCAACATTTCCCAGCAGTGGCATCATGAGCCAGGTCTATGCGTAGATGATATGCACGAGTAGAACACAAAGAGTTGTGGGCGGTGATAGACATACTGCTTACCACCAACGTCTTATTTTGATTCGGCGGTATTGTGGGATGAAGCGGCCCGGACCAACCTTACATGTTCGCGTACATGAGACCGGTTCCACCGATAGACATGCAACTTGTTTTGCATAAAGGTGGCCAGCGGGTGTCTGTTTCTCCTACTTTAATTGAATCAAATTTGACTGTGGCCGGTCCTTGAAGAAGGTTAAAATAGCAAACTTGATGAACCACCGTTGTGATTTTTGTCGTAGGTAAGAACGGTTCTTGCTAGAAGCCCATAGCAGCCACATAAAACTTTCAACAACAAAGTAGAGGATGTCTAACTTGTTTTTGCAGGGCATGTTGTGATGTGATACGGTCTAAACATGATGTGATATATGTTGTTGTATGAGATGATCATGTTTTTGTAAATTTATTGGCAACCGGCAGGAGCCTTATGGTTGTCTCTTTATTGTATGAAATGCAAATGTCATGTAATTGCTTTACTTTATCACTATGAGTTAGCAATAGTTGTAGAAGCAATAGTTGGCGAGATGACCACGACGCAATGATGGAGATCATGGTGTCGAGCCAGTGACGATGGATATCATGACGATGCTTTGGAGATGGAGATCAAAAGCACAAGATGATGATGGCCATATCATGTCACATATTTTGATTGCATGTGATGTTTATCTTATATGCATCTTATTTTTCTTAGAACGATGGTAGCATTATAAGATGACCCATTCACTAAATTTCCAGGTAAAAGTGTTCTCCCTGAGTATGCACCGTTGCTACAGTTCATCGTTTCGAGACATCACGTGATGATCGGGCATGATAGACTCTACGTTCACATACAGCGGGTGTAAGACAGTTTTACACGTGCAAAATACTTGGGTTAAACTTGACTAGCCTAGCATGTACAGACATGGCCTCGGAACACTGGAGACCGAAAGGTCAAACTTGAATCATATAGTAGATATGATCAACATAGAGATGTTCACCATTGATGACTACCCCATCTCACATGATAATCGAACATGGGTTAGTTGATTTGAATCACGCATCACTTACATGACATGAGGGATGTCTATTTAAGTGGGAGTTCTTAAGTAATTTGATTAATTGAACTTAATTTATCATGAACTTAGTCTTATAGTTTTGCATATCTACATTGTAGATCGCTAGCTCGCAATATAGCTCCCCTTGTTGGAAATATGCCCTAGAGGCAATAATAAAATGGTTATTATTATATTTCTTTGTTCATGATAATTGTCTGTTATTCATGCTATAATTGTGTTATCCAGAAATTGTAATACACGTGTGAATACATAGACCACAACATGTCCCTAGTGAGCCTCTAGTTGACTAGCTCGTTGATCAACAGATAGTCATGGTTTCCTGACTATGGACATTTGGATGTCATTGATAACGGGATCACATCATTGGGAGAATGATCTGATGGACAAGACCCAATCCTAAGCATAGCTCAAAGATCATGTAGTTTGTTTTTGCTAGAGCTTTTCCAAATGTCAAGTATCATTTCCTTAGACCATGAGATTGTGCAACTCCCGGATACCGTAGGAGTGCTTTGGGTGTGCCAAACGTCACAACGTAACTGGGTGACTATAAAGGTGCACTACGGGTATCTCCGAAAGTGTCTGTTGGGTTGGCACGAATCGAGACTGGGATTTGTCACTCTGTATGACAAAGAGGTATCTCTGGGCCCACTCGGTAATGCATCATCATAATGAGCTCAATGTGACCAAGTGTCTGGTCACGGGATCATGCATTACGGTATGAGTAAAGTGACTTGCCGGTAACGAGATTAAATGAGGTATTGGGATACCGACGATTGAATCTCGGGCAAGTAGCGTACCGATTGACAAAGGGAATTGTATACGGGATTGATTGAATCCTCGACATCGTGGTTCATCCGATGAGATTATCGAGGAGCATGTGGGAGCCAACATGGGTATCTAGATCCCGCTGTTGGTTATTGATCGGAGAGGCGTCTCGGTCATGTCTGCATGTCTCCCGAACCCGTAGGGTCTACACACTTAAGGTTCGGTGATGCTAGGGTTGTAAAGATATTAGTATGCAGTAACCCGAAAGTTGTTTGGAGTCTCGGATGAGATTCCGGACGTCATGAGGAGTTCCAGAATGGTCCGGAGGTAAAGAATTATATATAGGAAGTAAGGTTTCGGCCATCGGGAAAGTTTTGGCGATCACCGGTATTGTACCGGGACCATCGGAAGGGTCCCGGGGGTCCATCGGGTGGGGCCACCTATCCCGGAGGGCCCCATGGGCTGAAGTGGGAGGGGAACCAGCCCCTGGTGGGCTGGTGCGCCCCCCCCCCTTCCCCCCCTGCGCCTAGGGTTGGAAACCCTAGGGGTGGGGGCGCCTCCACCTGGCTTGGGGGGGCAAGTTTCCCCCCTGGCCGCCGCCCCCCTTGGAGATTGGATCTCCTAGGGCCGCCCCCCCTAGGGGGCCTATATAAAGAGGGTGGAGGGAGGGCAGCTGCAGCCATGCTCTTGGCGCCTCCCTCTCCCCACGCACCACCTCTCCCTCTCGCTGAAGCTTGGCGAAGCCCTACCGAGATTGCTGCTGCATCCACCACCACGCCGTCGTGCTGCTGGATCTCCATCAACCTCTCCTTCCCCCTTGCTGGATCAAGAAGGAGGAGACGTCTTCCCAACCATACGTGTGTTGAATGCGGAGGTGTTGTCCGTTGAGCACTAGGATCATCGGTGATTTGGATCACGACGAGTACGACTCCCTCAACCCCGTTCTCTTGAACGCTTCCGCTCGCGATCTACAAGGGTATGTAGATGCACTCCTCTCTCGTTGCTAGATGAACTCCATAGATTGATCTTGGTGAAGCATAGAAATTTTTTATTTTCTGCAATGTTCCCCAACAGTGGCATCATGAGCTAGGTCTATGAGTAGTTTCTATGCACGAGTAGAACACAAACTTGTTGTGGGCATAGATGTTCTCAATTTTCTTGCCACTACTAGTCTTATCTTGCTTCGGCGGCATCATGGGATGAAGCGGCCCGGATCGACCTTACACGTATGCTTACGTGAGACAAGTTCCACCGACTGACATGCACTAGTTGCATAAGGTGGCTAGCGGGTGTCTGTCTCTCCCACTTTAGTTGGAGCGGATTCGATGAAAAGGGTCCTTATGAAGGGTAAATATAAATTGGCATATCATGTTGTGGCTTTCACGTAGGTAAGAAAACGTTCTTGCTAGAACCCTATTGCAGCCACGTAAAACATGCAACAACAATTAGAGGACGTCTAACTTGTTTTTACAGCATATGCCTTGTGATGTGGTATGGCCAAAAGTTGTGATGAATGATATATATGTGATGTATGAGATCATGTTCTTGTAATAGGAATCACGACTTGCATGTCGATGAGTATGACAACCGGCAGGAGCCATAGGAGTTGTCTTAATTATTGTATGACCTGCATGTCAATGATTAAATGCCATGTAATTACTTTACTTTATTGCTAAACCGTTAGCCATAGTAGTAGAAGTAATAGTTGGCGAGCAACTTCATGGAGACACGATGATGGAGATCATGGTGTCATGCCGGTGACGAAGATGATCATGGCGCCCCGAAGATGGAGATCAAAGGAGCTATATGATATTGGCCATATCATGTCACTATTTGATTGCATGTGATGTTTATCTTGTTTTACATCTTATTTGCTTAGAACGACGGTAGCTTAAATAAGATGATCCATCACGATAATTTCAAGAAAGTGTTCCCCCTAACTGTGCACCGTTGTGAAGGTTTCTTGTTTCGAAGCACCACGTGATGATCGAGTGTGATAGATCCTAACGTTCGAATACAACGGGTGTAAGCCAGATTTACACACGCAATACACTTAGGTTGACTTTACAAGCCTAGCATGTACAGACATGGCCTCGGAACACGGAAGACCGAAAGGTCGAGCATGAGTCGTATAGAAGATACGATCAACATGAAGATGTTCACCGATGTCGACTAGTCCATCTCACGTGATGATCGGACACGGCCTAGTTGACTCGGATCATGTTTCACTTAGATGACTAGAGGGAAGTCTGTCTGAGTGGGATTTCATTAAATAATTTGATTAGATGAACTTAATTATCATGAACTTAGTCTAAAAACCTTTGCAAAAATATGTCTTGTAGATCAAATGGCCAACGCTCATGTCCAGCTCAACTTCAACGCGTCCCTAGAGAAAACCAAGCTGAAAGATGATGTCAGCAACTATACGGACTGGGTCCGGAACCTGAGGATCATCCTCATAGCTGCAAAGAAAGATTATGTCCTAGAATCACCTAGGTGAAGCACCCATCCCAGAGAACCAAGACGTTATGAATGTTTGGTAATCTCGTGTTGATGATTACTCCCTCGTTCAGTGCGGCATGCTTTACAGCTTAGAACCTGGGCTCCAAAAGCGTTTTGAGCAACACGGAGCATATGAGATGTTCAAAGAGCTGAAAATGGTTTTCCAAGCTCATGCCCGGGTCGAGAGATATGAAGTATCCCACAAGTTCTTCAGTTGTAAGATGGAGGAAAATAGTTCTGTCAGTGAGCACATACTCAAAATCTCTAGGTTGCACAACCGCTTGACTCAGCTAGGAGTTAATCTCCTGGATGACGCGGTTATTGACAGAATCCTTCAGTTGCTTCTACCGAGCTACAAGAGCTTTGTGATGAACTTCAATATGTAGGGGATGGAAAAGACCATTCCTGAGGTATATTCAATGCTGAAATCAGCGGAGGTAGAGATCAAAAAGGAACATCAAGTGTTGATGGTGAATAAAACCACTAAGTTCAAGAAAGGCAAGGGTAAGAAGAACTTCAAGAAGGACGGCAAGGGAGTTGTCGCGCCCGGTAAGCCAGTTGCCGGGAAGAAGCCAAAGAATGGACCCAAGCGTGAGACTGAGTGCTTTTATTGCAAGGGAAGCGGACACTAGAAGCGGAACTGCCCCAAATACTTAGCGTACAAGAAGGCCGGCAAAACCAAAGGTATATGTGATATACATGTAATTGATGTGTACCTTACCAGTACTCGTAGTAGCTCCTGGGTATTTGATACCGGTGCGGTTGCTCATATTTGTAACTCAAAGCAGGAGCTGCGGAATAAGCGGAGACTGGTGAAGGACGAGGTGATGATGCACGTCGAGAATGGTTCCAAGGTCGATGTGATCGCCATCGGCATGCTACCTCTACATTTACCTACGGGATTAGTTTTAAACCTCAATAATTGTTATTTAGTGCCAGCTTTGAGCATGAACATTGTATCTGGATCTTGTTTAATACGAGATGGCTACTCATTTAAATCTGAGAATAATGGTTGTTCTATTTATATGAGAGATATGTTTTATGGTCATGCCTCGATGGTCAATGGTTTATTCTTAATGAATCTCGAACGTGATGTTACACATATTCATAGTGTGAATACCAAAAGATGTAAAGTTGATAACAATAGTCCCACATACTTGTGGCACTGCCGCCTTGGTCACATTGGTATCAAGCGCATGAAGAAGATCCATGCTGATGGACTTTTAGAGTCTCTCGATTATAAATCATTTGACACATGTGAACCATGCCTCATGGGCAAAATGACCAAGACTCCGTTCTCCGGAACAATGGAGCGAGCAACCAACTTATTGGAAATCATACATATTGATGTGTGCGGTCCAATGAGCATTGAGGCTCGCGGAGGATATCGTTATGTTCTCACTCTCACTGACGACTTGAGTAGATATAGGTATGTCTACTTGATGAAACACAAGTTTGAGACCTTTGAAAAGTTCAAGGAATTTCAGAATGAGGTAGAGAATCAACATGACCGAAAGATAAAGTTCTTACGATCAGATCGTGGAGGAGAATATTTAAGTCACGAATTTGGTATGCACTTTAGGAAATGTGGAATCGTTTTGCAACTCACGCCGCCTGGAACACCTCAGCGTAACGGTGTGTCCGAACATCGTAATCGCACTTTATTGGATATGGTGCGATCTATGATGTCTCTTACCAATTTACCGCTATCTTTTTGGGGATACGCTCTAGAGACAGCTACATTCACTTTAAATAGGGCACCATCTAAATCCGTTGAGACGAGACCATATGAATTATGGTTTGGGAAGAAACCTAAGCTGTCGTTTCTAAAAGTTTGGGGATGCGATGCTTATGTCAAGAAACTTCAACCTCAAAAGCTCGAACCCAAGTCGGAAAAATGCGTCTTCATAGGATACCCTAAGGAAACCATTGGGTATACCTTCTACCTCAGATCTGAAGGCAAGATCTTTGTTGCCAAGAACGGGTCCTTTCTGGAGAAAGAGTTTCTCTTGAGAGAAGTAAGTGGGAGGAAAGTGGAACTTGATGAAGTACTACCTCTTGAACCAGTAAGTAGCGCAGCTCAGGAAGATGTTCCTGTGGTGCCAGCACCAAATGAAGAGGAAGTTAATGATGATGATCAAGGTACTTCGGATCAAGTTACTACTGAACTTCGTAGGTTCACAAGGACACATTCCACACCAGAGTGGTATGGCAACCCTGTCCTGGAAATCATGTTGTTAGACAGCGGTGAACCTTCGAACTATGAAGAAGCGATGGCGGGCCCAGATTCCAACAAATGGCTTGAAGCCATGCAATCCGAGATAGGTTCCATTTATGAAAACGAAGTATGGACTTTGACAGACTTTGCCGATGATCGGCGAGCGATAGAAAACAAATGGATCTTTAAGAAGAAGACGAACGCGGATGGTAATTTTACCATCTATAAAGCTCGACTTGTCGCTAAGGGTTATCGACAAGTTCAAGGGGTTGACTAGGATGAGACGTTCTCTCCCGTAGCGAAGCTAAAGTCCGTCTGAATCATGTTAGCAATTGCCGCATACTATGATTATGAGATATGGCAAATGGACGTCAAAACGGCATTCCTTAACGGCCATCTTAAGAAAGAACTGTATATGATGCAGCCGGAAGGTTTTGTCGACCCTGAGAATGCTAACAAGGTATGCAAACTCCAGCAATCCATTTATGGGCTGGTGCAAGCATCTCGAAGTTGGAACATTCGCTTTGATGAGATGATCAAAGCGTTTGGGTTTATGCAAACTTATGGAGAAGCCTGCTGTCGGTGTCAAAACCGGTGGATCTCGGGTAGGGGGTCCCGAACTGTGCATCTAGGAGGATGGTAACAGGAGACAAGGGACACGATATTTTTACCCAGGTTCGGGCCCTCTCGATGGAGGTAAAACCCTACTCCTGCTTGATTAATATTGATGATATGGGTAGTACAAGAGTGGATCTACCACGAGATCAGAGAGGCTAAACCCTAGAAGCTAGCCTATGGTATGATTGTTGTTCGTCCTACGGACTAAAACTCTCCGGTTTATATAGACACCGAAGAGGGCTAGGGTTACACAGAGTCGGTTATAATGGGAGGAGATCTTCATATCGTATCGCCAAGCTTGCCTTCCACGCCAAGGAAAGCCCCATCCGGACACGGGACGGAGTCTTGAATCTTGTGTCTTCATAGTCCGGGAGTCCGGCCAAAGGTCATAGTCCGGCCATCCGGACACCCCCTAATCCAGGACTCCCTCAGTAGCCCCTGAACCAGGCTTCAATGAAGACAAGTCCGACGCGCAAATTGTCTTCGGGATTGCAAGGCGGGTTCCTCCTCCGAATACTTCATAGAAGATGTTGAACACAAGGATAATGTCCGGCTCTGCAAAAATAAGTTCCACATACCACCGTAGAGAGAGTAATATCCGCACAAATCTAATCTGCTGACGTATTCCGCAGCGTGACATCACGCCACAGCCAAGCCTTTATTCGAATCATTTTACTGTTCTACCTCAGCGCGTTTAGCGAGGCGGTTTCCTTGGCACGTCTTGTCAAAGCAAAGATCGTGTCCCCTTATTCCGGGATTCTCATCAATACGGGCGTGGGTAACCCAACCGCGCCATTAACCGTGGCGCTTGGGAGATAAGCGAGTTTTATTAGGCCGGTGGGGGCTCGTAGTTTCAGCCGCCCATATAAGGGGATAAGAATCTACCCTTTCCATTTACGCCTTATTCCTCCTTTGCTTATTCGTCCCTACACGCTCGAGCTCCAACACCCAAGCCCGCACTTCCCACCTCAACCTTCTCCAATCATGTCCGAAGCAGGAGGTAGATGGATGGCCACCTCCGTCACGGAGGGGCAAATCAAAAAGTTGAGGAAGGCCGGATACTTGTGTGACGACATCGCGCACCGGCTTCCAGATGAGGGGCAACTCATCCCCACCCCTAGGCCCCATGAGAGGGTTGTATTTCTCCCCCATTTCCTCTGCGGACTAGGCTTTCCTCTCCACCCGTTCGTCCGGGGGCTCATGTTCTACTACGGCCTAGATTTCCATGATCTGGCCCCGAACTTCATCCTCAACATCTCGGCGTTCATCGTCGTGTGTGAGGCCTTCCTCCGCATCCAGCCTCACTTTGGCCTATGGCTAAAGATCTTCAGCGTCAAGCCGAAGGTCGTGGGTGGCCGCCAAGCGGAGTGCGGAGGTGCCATGGTGGGCAAGATAGCCAACGTTACATGGCTCGAGGGTGCCTTCGTAGAGACCATCAAAGGGTGGCAATCGGGGTGGTTCTATATCACCAAGCCGCGTGACCCTAAATGGGTAGCGGCCCCCGAATTCCGATCTGGCATCCCCACACGGCTCACATCTTGGAAAGAGACGGGCCTGTTCTGGGGTAATTCGGCGGAACTGACCGGACTTCAAACCTGCATCAAAGACCTGATCGGCAGGAAGGTTAAACTTGTCACTGTAGTCCAGGTCATGCTCTTCCGCCGGATTCTCCCGTGTCAACGACGGGCTTTCAGCTTGTGGGAGTTTGACCTGGCCCAGCACCAGACTCTGTTCCGGCTCTTCGACACAAAGCACGAGGATGCCTGGAAGGTGCTATTCAAGAGCTCCGAGGTCTCCCTCCCGTCACCGAGGATCGCGGTTTCTGCGCCAAGCGCCAAGCCAGCGTGGTGAGCTTAATTTTTCCTTTATAGGGTATTTGTTTTTCATAGATTTAATTCTATGCGGGATCTAAACCCCCATCTCTTTAACAGTACTGGCAGAAGAAGGTCGGATAGATCAACTGTCCGACTCCCTTGCCTGAAGACCCAGCGAACGCTCGCTTGATGAAGCTGCTGGTTCCGGCACCTCACGTGGTGCCGGAGAAGAAGGCCAAGAAGAAGGCCACGGGGACCCGAAAGAGTTCCCGGCGCCTGGTGGTGTCGGATTCATCGCCGGACAACCCCAAAGCACCCTCCGCCTCTGAGGACGAGGAGGAGGAAGAAGAAGAAGTCTCTCCCCCTCCAACGGGGGAAGGAAAGAAAAGGAAGGCCGCCCAAACTGGAGAGGCTGGAGGGTCCAAGAAGGGGAGAACCCTCCTTCCGGACTACACCTCCGATGCCGAAGACGGCGGGGAGGAATGGCCATCCAGGGTCAAGCCCCTGGCAAAATTGTAAGCATCCGGATATCCTAATAACTTATGGCGCTCCTCCATTATTTGGCATTTTCTGACGCCGAATTTGATCATGCAGTCTGCCCAAGGCTTAGCTCGACGATTCGACGAGCGGCTCCTTGGATTCATCGGATGTGAATAGTGCTTCACTTCCGACGGCCTCCTCCCCTCTCCCTACGGACGATGCCGAGGTGGAGTCCCGAGAGGGACTAAACCAGGAGGAGGTGGTCCTGGAGGCGCCGCAAGGCAACCTCCGGGACTCCAGGCCCAAAGGGGGTAAAGCCCCAGAGGGATCCAAGTCCGGCTCTGGGCCGGACACTGCTCCGGAACCATCGACGGTTCCGGAGTCCGACAGGCGGCGCCTTCATAATAAGGGCAAGCCTACGACGCCGGCGATCTCCGTCCATTCGGAGGCGCCGGACAATTTGCTGGAGGTGCTTAACGGCGCCTCCATCGACGAGGAACACCGCAGTGTTATGAGTGCGGTGATTCGGAAGGTTCAGTCCGCCAAGAGCGGGCTGACAGAAGCCTGTACAAGTCTGTTAACAGGCTTTGAGGTATGTGTTCAAAAACATATAAAAATGTCACCGCATAGACAGTAGCCCCTGATGCTCAGTTCGACGTTCGGAAAGAAAAGCCGAGCTGAGGATCTAAAAAGATATACGCAGGAGTCTAACAAAAATATGTCAATATGGGAATGCAGGCTGCGCTGCTGACCTCTGCCGCACTGACTGCGGAGGTCAATGCATTGAAGGAGAGCCTCGAGCGGTCCGAGAACGAGCTCGTCCGTGCCAAGAAGTAGCTCGAGGACAAGGAGGGTATGTAATACCGCATGTAAATGTATATAGAAATACTTGGTTACAAATAATGATAGGATCAACGTAATTGTTGCAGGGGCCACGGCCGAGGTGACAACCCTGAAGGAGGCGGTCTCCAAGGCCGAAAACAGTGCGGCCTTGGAGCGCACCGAGCGAGAGAAGCAGGAGGCGCGGGTGGCGGAGGTGCGGCAAGAGCTCCAGGCTCTCGTGGAAAAGCACGAGAGTTTGGAGCGTGACTCGAAGACTCGAGAGTCTGAGCTCGCCTTGGCTCTTGAGAGTGCCAAGACCGCTAAGGCTGAAGCCCAGAAGGCCCTCCAGGAGATTGAGGCGATGAAGAAGATAGCGGCGGGTAAGGCATTCTTTATGCAAAGCAAGAATATAAAAGTAAATTATCTGTTACTTACCCGAATCCGGAGCTCTCCAGGAGCGTTTGCCGATCTGCCCCGTAGTGTGTCTGATGCTGCCGCATTCTACCGAGCCGAAGAGGGGATCTCGACGGAAAAGGTGTTCTGGTCTCAGTATGCTGAGGCCGAATATCCGGTGCCTCTGAGCGACCAGCTGAAGCAGCTGGTCGAGCTCCACAAGGTGGCCGAACAGGCCATGAGGGGCCTCATAGTTCGGCTGTGCCCTAGAGAAGCCATGCTTGGGAGCTACTTCGGTCTGGTGCGGCGGCTGGTGGACGCGTGTCCGTGGATTGAGGTCATCAAGCGCTCCGTCTGTATCGAAGGTGCCCGTCGGGCCCTTGCCCGTGCTAAAGTGCACTGGGGCAAGCTGGACGCTGAGAAGCTTTTGACGGACGTGCCACCGCCGAGCAAGGAGTATCGCACGCCCGAGATGTATTATAAGGGCGTCCTGAAGGGTGCCCGCCTTATAGCGGACGAATGCTCCAAAGATGTAATTTTTGAGTAGACTCGCATCTGTTATCCTGTACGCTGAAAACTTTGTTCATATGCGTTAAGCAATGCTTTGTTAATTTAAAATATTACCTTCTGTGCGGCCGTTTATCAAATCTGAGAGATGCAAGTCGTCGGCTTCTACCCCCATGCCACGAGTGCTGGGGTGTTCGGGATAAACCTGAGCGCTCTTGTTCCCATTCTTGGGTCCATCTAGGGAGGCGCTCAGCACAACGAACCAGGCCGTCGGATTTATAATGCTTTATCACTCTCACTTAGCCATAGAATTCTATAATTTTAAATTTCGGCGAAGCCCCTAGTATTCGGAAGACCGAGTTCGGGGCACTATCCACGCCTAGGCCGGATAAGTCCAGCTCCTCGCTCTAAGCGGCATAGTCTTTAAGGACTCGAAAAACCTCGCGAACAGCGACCGGTCTCTCGCACTATCATGACGGTCAGTTTTAGCTTTCTCTACTGAGGTGTTAACCCAGCTCAACTGGGGCACAATCGCAGTAGTTCTCCCAGCGCTACCTTAGACAACATTGCGGAACGTAAGGTACCAAAACATGGGAGCCGGGCAAACCCAACTATTGACCAAAGACATGATTCGGAGCCGATGCATATAGTGCTATAAGTTCGGGGTGCCACACTCGTGAGAGTGTTCGGTCTTCTCACACCATGTTATGGGGTGCTTAAGCCCCTGGTGTATTGGTCGTACCAAAGCGTACGGTTGCATAATGTCATGACTGAACATATTTGTAGAAAAAATAGATGAGTACAATAATAGATAAGAGCTATGTATTGTTTATTAAAAAAGGGCTGCTATGAAAGCAGAACGATACAAATAGTGTGATAAGCAAGAGATGGGATTATTTGACATGTCCCCCTCCAGGGGCAAGCTGTGGGACTTTAAGTAAAACAGGTATTAAGCTCGTTATAGAGACCACCTAGACATTTGACGCGTCTTGTTCTCTCCCTGGCTGTTGCATCGTGTGTTCGGCGAGTGTATTGCCCGATAGGCCTTCCGAATAGTTGGATCCTGAAAGTGTATAAAAAGAGAAACGGCAGAATAGGGAGCCCCTAAGTGCGGTTGAGCCGCATTCTGGGCGTGCCGTAGTTGTGCCCCTCCCCTTATGCCCATGGTATTTCCAAAGCATAATTATGTACGAGTGGTACCGATATCACCATCTAGCGAGGGCTGGGGTTGGGGCCGCACTGCTATGCTTGCTCGGAACGTGCCAGCCAGCTTTGTTGTAGGTTACTTCGGGCTCGCTTGACGTTGTCCGGACGTTTAACACCTGGATTGGAGAATTGCCTTGAGAGGTTGCTCTGTACTTCCACCGCCAGGGCCACCGTGTGCTCCTCCGTTCGGAGAGAGTGTTCGGTGTTTCCATTTACCGTGATGACTCCGCGAGGGCCTGGCATCTTGAGCTTGAGATATGTGTAGTGCGACACCGCATTGAATTTTGCAAATGCGGTTCGTCCGAGCAGGGCGTGATAGCCACTGCGGAATGGGACTATGTCGAAGATTAACTCTTCGCTTCAAAAATTATCCGGTGATCCGAAGACCACTTCGAGTGTAACCGAGCATGTACAGCTGGCTTCTACACCTGGTATGACGCCTTTAAAGGTTGTCTTTGTGGGTTTAATCCTTGAGGGATCAATACCCATTTTTCGCACTGTATCCTGATAAAGCAGGTTCAGGCTACTGCCGCCGTCCATTAGGACTCTGGTGAGGTGAAATCCATCGATAATTGGGTCTAGGACCAATGCGGCGAACCCGCCGTGACGGATGCTAGTGGGGTGGTCCCTTCGATCAAAAGTGATCGGGCAGGAGGACCATGGGTTGAACTTTGGGGCGACTGGCTCCAACGCATAGACGTCCTTGAGAGCATGCTTCCACTCCCTTTTGGGGATGTGGGTTGCGTATATCATGTTCACCGTCCGCACTTGCGGGGGGAATCCCTTCTGTCCTCTGTTGTTCGGCGGCCGGGGCTCCTCCTTGTCATTTCTATGCAGCCCCTTATCTCTGGTTTTGGCACTTAACTTGCATGCCTGCTTGAACACCCAACAATCCCTGTTGGTGTGGTTGACTGGTTGTTCGGGGGTGCCGTGTATCTGGCACGAGCGATCGAGTATCCGTTCTAAGCTGGATGGGCCCGGAGGGTTTCGTTTGAATGGCTTCTTCCGCTGACCGGGTTTAGAGCCTCTGAATCCGGCATTGACTGCCGTATCCTCAGTATTGTCGCCGTTGATGCGACGCTTCTGCTTGTTGCGACGTGACCTGCCATTGTTGTCCTTGGTATCCGAATTGCCAGGGCTCTTGGTTATGTTACTGCTACGAGCTAGCCAGCTGTCTTCTCCCGCACAAAAGCGGGTCATGAGTGTCATGTGGGCTGCCATAGATTTCGGCTTTTCCTGTCCCAGGTGCCGGGCAATCCATTCGTCTCGGATGTTGTGCCTGAAGGCTGCAAGGGCCTCGGCGTCCGGACAGTAGACTATTTGATTTTTCTTGGTTAGGAACCGTGTCCAGAATTGTCTGGCCGATTCCTCAGGCTGCTGGATTATGTGCCTTAGGTCATCAGCGTCTGGTGGTCGCACATAAGTTCCCTGGAAGTTGTCAAGGAATGCGGATTCCAGGTCCTCCCAGCAACTAATTGACTCTGCTGGCAGGCTGTTAAGCCAATGCCGAGCTGGTCCTTTAAGCTTGAGCGGGAAGTATTTGATGGCATGTAGATCATCACCACGGGCCATGTGAATATGAAGGAGATAATCCTTGATCCATACCGCGGGATCTGTTGTGCCATCGTATGATTCGATGTTGACGGGTTTAAAACCTTGGGGGATTTGATGATCCATTACTTCGTCTGTGAAGCATAGTGGGTGTGCGGCGCCCCTGTACTGGGCTATATCACAACGCAGCTCGGATGAGCTTTGTCTTCTGTGTTCGGCCTGGCCATATTTATCATATCCGGCGTGACGGTTATCGTCATGTGAAGTGGGGTGCCCACGCGATCCGTAGATCGATCTTGCTTGCCTTGCCTTATTCTCCAATATGTCTCGCAGGTCTATTGCGTCTCCCCGCACTCTAGTATTTTTTTGAGTGGTGCCGGGGTGCGGCTTGGGTCGAGGGCCTGAAGGCCTCTCTGTCGCGGCCACGGGGTGGCCGATCGGGCGCATCGTACGCTGGTGATGTAGGTTTAGTTGCTTCCTCCTCAAGTTGGGGTAGCAGCATGCGCTTTGGGTAGCTCTTGGAGGGGCGTTCGAGTTTATACTCTTCGGCCGCCAGGACTTCGGTCCATCTGTCGGCTAGCAAGTCTTGGTCAGCTCTAAGCTGCTACTGTTTTTTTCTTGAGGCTGCTTGTCGTTGCCATAAGCCTGCGTTTGAAACGCTATTGTTCGACGGGATCCTCTGGCACAACGAATTCGTCGTCGTCGAGGCTTGCCTCGTCTTCGGAGGGAGGCATATAATTGTCGTCCTCAACCTCCATTTCCTCAGCTCTCTCATGAGGGCTAGCTCCTTTGTTCTCCTGCACTGAATCCTGCTGGAGGGGGTTGTCTTCGGCACTGTCCGGCGTGTTGTTATCTCCGGTGCCGGACTCGCCGTTCTTACTTTGGCGGGATTTAGAGTGGCGCCGCTGATGTCGGCGCTTGGGTTGCTTCTTGGAGGGGTCGTCCTCCATTTTTTCATTGCCATCCCCTGCTTTGGGGGTGTCCACCATCTATATGTCATATGACGAGGTGGCTTTCCAGTTCCCTATAGGTGCTGGTTCTTGGTCGTCTCCTTCATCAGCGTCCATATCGTCGATGTCTTCGGAGTCGAAGTCGAGCATGTCAGTTAAATCGTCGACAGTGGCTACAAAGTGGGTGGTGGGTGGGGTTCGAATTTTTTCGTCGTCCGCATCCCAACCATGCTGACCATAGTCCGGCCAGGGCTCTCCTGACAAAGAGAGAGATGAGGGGGTCCTGGATTAGGGGGTGTCCGGATAGCCGAACTATCATCATCGGCCGGACTCCAAGACTATGAAGATACAAGATTGAAGACTTCGTCCTGTGTCCGGATGGGACTTTCCTTGGCGTGGAAGGCAAGCTTGGCGATACGGATATGTAGATCTCCTACCATTGTAACCGACTTTGTGTAACCCTAGCCCTCTCCGGTGTCTATATAAACCGGATGGCTTTAGTCCGTATTACGAACAACAATCATACCATAGGCTAGCTTCTAGGGTTTAGCCTCCTTGATCTTGTGGTAGATCTACTCTTGTAACACACATCATCAATATTAATCAAGCAGGACGTAGGGTTTTACCTCCATCAAGAGGGCCCGAACCTGGGTAAAACATCGTGTCCCTTGTCTCCTGTTACCATCTGCCTAGACGCACAGTTCGGGACCCCCTACCCGAGATCCGCCGGTTTTGACACCGACATTGGTGCTTTCATTGAGAGTTCCTCTGTGTCGTCACCGATAGGCTCGATGGCTTCTTCAATCATCAACAACGATGCAGTCCAGGGTGAGACCTTCCTCCTCGGACAGATCTTCGTATTCGGCGGCTTTGCACTGTGGGCCAATTCTCTTGGCCATCTGGAGTAGATCGAAAGCTACGCCCCTGGCCGTCAGGTCAGATTTGGAAGTTTGAACTTCACGCTGACATCCGCGGGGACTTGATCTTCGATGGATTCGAGCCACAGCCAAGCGCGTCGCACTGTCACGACGGGCATGATTTAGCTCTGCAGCCATACAGTACCCTGGAGGCCGCACTCGAGTCTGCTCCAATCTTCAATTCGAAGCCGGCTGCGTAGATCGAGGATGGGTGGCTAGACACCGCCTCGAGGGCTGCAACCTCTACGGCGATAGAGCCGAACACTGACCTTGTCCCTCATGAAGCTCGTGACTCCGAGGTGCCGGACTCCTCGTCGGACTCCGAACCTCCCGCGCCCCCTCCGATCGAATCCGATTGGGCGCCGGTCATGGAGTTCACCGCGGCGGACATCTTTCAACACTCACCTTTTGGCGACATCTTGAGTTTGCTAAAGTATCTCTCATTATCAGGAGAGCCCTGGCCGGACTGCGGTCAGGACGGTTGGGATGCGGACGACCAAGAAATTCAAAACCCACCCACCACCCACTTAGTAGCCACTGTCGACGATCTAACTGACATGCTAGACTACGACTCCGAAGACATCGACGGTATGGACGACGATGCCGGAGACGACCAAGAACCAGCGCCTACCGGGAACTGGAAAGCCACCTCATCATATGACATATACATGGTGGATATCCCAAAGGATGGGAATGGCGAAGGAATAGCGAAGGATGACCCCTCCAAGAAACAGCCCAAGCATCGGCGTCAGCGGCGCCGCTCTAAATCCCGCCATAGCAAGAATGAAGATTCCGGCACCGGAGATAATAACACCCCAGACAGTGCCGAAGACAAGCCCCTCCAGCAAGATTCAGCACAGGAGGACGGAGATGCCACCCCTCATGAGAGAGCGGCAGAAGAAGAGGTAGAGGACTACATGCCTCCCTTCGGAGACGAGGCAAGCCTCGAGGACGACGAATTCGTCGTGCCTGAGGATCCCGTCGAACAAGAGCGTTTTAAATGCAGGCTTATGGCCACGGCAAATAGCCTCAAGAAAAAGCAGCAACAGCTTAGAGCTGATCAAGATCTGCTAGCCGATGGATGGACTGAAGTCCTCACGGCCGAAGAGCATGAGCTCGAACGCCCCTCCAAAAGCTACCCTAAACGCAAGCTGCTCCCCCGATTAGAGGAGGAGGCGTATGAACCTGCATCACCAACTGACAATACGGCTGACCGACCACCCCGTGGTCGCGACAGAGAGGCCTCTAGGCCCTTCACTAGAACCGTACCCCGGCATTGCTCGAAAGGCACAAGGCCACAGGGGAACGCTCCGGACTTGCGAGATATATTGGAGGATAAGGCAAGACAATCAAGATCGATCTATGGATCGCGTGGGCGCCCCATGATACGTGACGACAACCGTCGCGCCGGACACAGTAAGTCCGGCCGGGCCGAACAAAATAAACAAAGCTCTTTTGAGCTCCGTCGTGATATCGCCCAGTACAGAGGCGCCGCACACCCACTATGCTTCACAGATGAAGTAATGGATCATCAAATCCCCGAAGGGTTTAAACCTGTGAATATTGAATCTTACGATGGCACAACAGACCCCGCGGTTTGGATCGAAGACTATCTCCTCCACATCCACATGGCCCGCGGTGACGATCTTCACGCCATCAAATATCTCCCACTCAAACTTAAAGGACCAGCCCGGCATTGGCTTAACAGCTTGCCAGCAGAGTCAATCGGGAGTTGGGAAGACCTGGAAGCCACATTCCTTGATAACTTCCAAGGCACATATGTGCGACCACCAGACGCTGATGACCTAAGCCACATAATTCAGCAGCCAGACGAATCGGCCAGACAATTTTGGACACGGTTCTTAACCAAGAAAAACCAAATCGTCGACTGTCCAGATGCGGAGGCCCTCGCGGCCTTCAAGCATAACTCCACGACGAGTGGCTTGCCCGGCACCTAGGACAGGAAAAGCCGAAATCCATGGCAGCCCTCACATCACTCATGACCCGCTTCTGCGCGGGTGAGGACAGCTGGCTGGCACGCAGCAACAACCTCAGCAAAAATTCTGGCAGTCCGGATATCAAGGACCGTAATGGCAGGTCGCGTCGCAACAAAACCGAATGCCGCATTAACGGCGATAATAGTGAAGATACAATAATCAATGCCGGATTCAGAGGCTCTAAACCCGGTCAGCGGAAAAAGTCATTCAAAAGAACTACTCCGGGTCCGTCCAATCTGGACCGAATACTCGACCGCTCGTGCCAGATACACGGCACCGCCGAAAAACCAGCCAACCACACCAACAGGGACTGTTGGGTATTCAAGCAGGCAGGCAAGTTAATTGCCGAAAACAATGACAAGGGGCTGCATAGCGATGACGAGGAAGAGACCCGACCGCCGAACAATAGAGGACAGAAGGGTTTCCCCCCACAAGTACGGACGGTGAACATGATACACGCAACACACATACCCAAAAGGGAGCGGAAGCGTGCACTCAGGGATGTATACGCGATGGAGCCAGTTACCCCGAAGTTCAATCCATGGTCCTCCTGCCCAATCACTTTTGACCGAAGGGACCACCCCACCAGCATCCGCCACGGCGGATTCGCCGCACTGGTTTTAGACCCAATCATCGATGGATTTCACCTCACCAGAGTCCTGATGGACGGCTGCAGCAGCCTGAACCTGCTTTATCAGGATACAGTGTGCAAAATGGGCATAGACCCCTCAATGATTAAACCAACCAAGACAACCTTTAAAGGCGTCATACCAGGTGTAGAAGCCAATTGTACAGGCTCAGTTACACTGGAAGTGGTCTTCGGATCCCTGGATAACTTCCGAAGCGAGGAGTTAATCTTCGACATAGTTCCGTTCCGCAGCGGCTATCATGCTCTGCTCGGACATACTGCGTTTGCAAAGTTCAACGCGGTGCCGCACTACGCATACCTCAAGCTCAAGATGCCAGGCCCTCGAGGAGTCATTACGGTCAACGGAAACACTGAACGCTCTCTCCGAACGGAGGAACATACAGCGGCTCTCGCGGCAGAAGTACAGTGCAGCCTCTTAAGGCAATTCTCGAGTCCGGCCGTTAAGCGACCGGACACGGCTAAACGCGCCCGGAGTAACCTACAACAAGACCACCTGGCATGTTCCGAGCACGCGTAGCAGTGCGGCCCCAACCCCAGCCCCTGCAAAATTTCAAGACAGGTCTTCCGCGTACACCATTACGCTCTGGAGATACCATGGGCATGGGGGGTGGGGCACGGCCACGATAGGCCCAGAATGCATCTTAACCACACCAGGGGCTCTCAAGTGTGTCGTTCTTTTTTTTACACAGGACTCCGTTCATCAGAGGCCTTTTTTGGCAGCAGACCTGCCGAACTAACGATGCAACAGCCAGGGAAGGAGAAAGGCTACAACGAATATCCAGGTGGTCTCCATTACGAGCATTAAATCTGTTTTATACACCATTCCGCAGCCTACCCCCTGGAGGGGGACATGTTTAATAGTCCCATCCCTTGCTTATGCACCAGTTTTTCTTGAATAAGTAATGCAGCACCTTTTTGCTTCCAATTGCATTTCTTTCTTATACATATGTTCATTTATGACATGTTGCATCCGTACATTTTGGTACGGCTAAATACACCAGGGGCTTATGTTTCCCGCATCATGGTGTGATAAGTCCGAACACTTTCACAAGTGCGGCACCCCGAACTTATAGCATTATATGCATCGGCTCCGAATCATGTCTTGGGTCAATAGTTGGGTTTGCCCGGCTCCCATGTTTTGGTACCTTACGTTCTGTTGTATCGGCTAAGGTAGCACTGGGAGAACCACTGTGATTGCGCCCCAGTTGAGCTGGGCGAGCGCCTCAGTGGAGAAAGCTAAAACTGACCGTCATGATGAGGCGAGAGCCGGTCGCTGTTCGAGAGGTTTTTTGCGAGTCCCTAAAGACTTATGTCGCTTAGTGCGAGGAGCCGGCTTTGTCCGGCCCAGGCGTGGATAGCGCCCCAAATTCGGCCTTCCGAAGACTAGGGGCTTCGCCGAAATTTAAAATTATAGAATTCTAGGGCTAAGTGAGAGTGTTCAAGCATTATAAGTCCGGTTGCCTTGTTCGTTGTGTTGAGCGCCTCCCTAGATGGACCAAAAAATGGGAACAAGAGTGCTCAAATTTATCCCGAACACCCCAGCACTCGTGGCATGGGGGCTGAAACCGATGACTTGCCATCTCTCAGATTTGATAAACAGCCACACAGAAGGTAATATTTTAAATTAACAAGCGTTGCTTAGCGCATATGAACTAAGTTTTCAGCGCACAGGATAACAAAATGCGAGTCTACTCAAATATTACATCTTTTGAGCACTCACCCGCAATAATGCGGGCACCCTTCAGGACACTCTTATAATACATCTCGGGCGTGCGATGCTCCTTGCCTGTGGTGACGCGTCCGTCACAAGCTTCTGAGCATCCATCTTGCCCCAGTGCACCTTTGTGCGGGCAAGGGCCCGACGGGCACCTTCAATACAGGCAGAGTGCTTGATGACTTCAACCCATGGACACGCATCCACCAGCCGCCGCACCAGGCCGAAGTAGCTCCCAGGCATGGCCTCCTTAGGCCACAGCCGAACTATGAGGCCCTTCATGGCCTGTTCGGCCACCTTGTGGAGCTCGACCAGCTGCTTCAGCTGGTCGCTAAGGGGCACCGGATGTCCGGCCTCACCATACTGAGACCAGAAGACCTTCTCCGTCGAGCTCCCCTCCTTGGCCCTGTAGAAAGCGGCAGCATCGGACACGCTGCGGGGCAGATCTGCGAACGCTCCTAGAGAGCTCCGAATTCGGGTAAGTGATAGGTAATCCACACTCACATGCTTACTTTGCATGAAAAATGCCTTACCCGCCGCTATTTTCTTCAACGCCTCGACTTCCTGGAGGGCCTTATAGGCTTCTGCCTTAGCGGCTTTGGCACTCTCAAGAGTCGTTGCAAGCTCAGACTCTCGAGTCTTCGAGTCACGCTCCAAACTCTCGTGTTTTTCCACGAGAGCCTGGAGCTCTTGCCGTACCTCCGCCACCCGCGCCTCCTGCCTCTCTCGCTCGGTGCGCTCCGCGGCCGCATTACGTTCGACCGCGGACACCGCCTCCTTCAGGGTCGCCACCTCGTTAGTGGCCCCTGCAATACCCATGTTATCCTTGTCATTCTTCTTGCAACCAAAATCCTTTTCTGTAAGGTACAATTTTAATAAGTTGTTACTCACCTTCCTTGTCCTCGAGCTGCTTCTTGGCACGGCCGAGCTCGTTCTCGGACCGCTCGAGGCTTTGCTTCAAAGTATTGACCTCCGCAGTCAGTGCGGCAGAGGTCAGCAGCGCAGCCTGCAATCCCATATTGACATATTTTTATGACTCCTGCGTATATCTTTTTAGATCCTTAGTCCGGCTTTTCTTTCCGAACACCGAACCGAGCATCAGGGGCTACTGTCTATGCGATACTATTTTACATATATCAAAATTCTTACCTCAAAGCCTGTTAGAAGGCTGCTGCAGGCTTCGGTCAGCCCGCTCTTGGCGAGCTGAACCTTCTGAATCACTGCACTCATAACAGTGCGGTGTTCCTCTTCGATGGAGGCGCCATTGAGCGCCTCCAGCAAGCTATCCGGCGCCTCTGGTTGGACGGAGGCTGCCGGCGTCACGGTCTTGCCCTTCTTACGAAGGGGCCGCCCGCTGGACTCCGGAACCGCTATGGGTTCCGGGGCCGAGTCCGGTGCAAAGTCTGGGAGGTTGTTCTGCGACACCTCCGGGGCCTCCTCCTCCTGGTGGGTCCCTTCCCAGGATCCCACCTCGGCATCGTACGCATCACGCGGGGTGGAGGCGGTCGGAAGAGAATCCATATCTGACGCACCTAAGGACCCGCTCGACGAATCGGGAAGATCATCCTTGGGCGGACTGCAGGGTTGTATGCGGCATTAGAAAGACATTATGTGGCGAAAAGAAAAACCATGAAGTTATTCGGGAGTCCGGATATTTACGATCTCGCCAGGGGCTTGGCCCTTGGGGGCCAGTCCTCGTCGTCATCACTGGCGTTGGCAGAGCAGTCCGGGGAAAGAGTTTTTCCCTTCTTGGACCATTCGGCCTCCCTCGTTGGGGAGGCCTTCCTTTTCCTCCCTCCCCCCGCTGGGGGAGAGGCTTTCTTCTTCTCCTCCTCGCCTTTGTGAGAGGAGTCGGCCTCGGAGTCATCATCCGATAATACCTGAAAACGGGAACTCTTCCGACTACCCGTGGCCTTCTTCTTGGCCTTCTTCTCCGGCACCACGTGGGGTGCCGGAGCCAGCAGCCCCGTTAAGCGGGCGTCCACTGGGTCCTCTGGCAATGGGGCCGGACAGATAGTCTGTTCGGCCTTCGTCAGCCAGTCCTGTCAAAGGAAAGGGAGTTTAGATCCCGCATAGAGTCAAACTATGGAAAACAAGCGTCCCGTAAAGGACAAAATCGCTTACCTCGTCAGCCGGACGTTGCGAGCTGAATCCGCGATCTTCGGTAGCGGATGCAGGAGCCTCGGCGCCCTTGAACAGCACCTTCCAGGCATCTTCGTACGTAGTGTCGAAGAGCCCGCTCAAAGTCTGGTGCTGCGCCGGATCGAACTCCCACATGTTGAAGCCCCGTCGTTGGCACGGGAGAATCCGGCGGATGAGCATGACCTGGACTACGTTGACAAGCTTGAGCTTCTTGTCCACTAGCTTTTGGATGCAGGCTTGGAGTTCGGTCAGCTCCTCCGAATCACCCCATGTCCGGCCGCTCTCTTTCCAGGAGGTGAGCCGTGTGGGGATGCCAGATCTGAATTCAGGGGCCGCTACCCATTCGGGGTCACACGGCTCGGTGATGTAGAACCACCCCGATTGCCACCCCTTAATGGTTTCCACGAAAGTGCCCTCAAGCCAAGTAACGTTGGACATCCTGCCCACCATGGCGCCTCCGCACTCCGCTTGGCTGCCCTTCACAACCTTCGACTTGATACTGAAGGTCTTGAGCCACAAGCCGAAGTGGGGCTGGGTGCAGAGGAAGGCCTCACACACGACGATAAACACTGAGATGTTGAGGATGAAATTCGGGGCCAGATCATGGAAATCCAGGCCGTAATAGAACATGATCCCCCGGACAAAGGGATGGAGTGGAAAGCCCAGTCCGCGGAGGAAATGGGGAAGAAATACTACCCTCTCATGGGGCCTGGGGGTGGGGACGAGCTCTCCCTTGTTGGGGAGCCGGTGCGCGATGTTGCTGGACAGATATCCGGCGCTGCGCAGCTTCTGGATGTGCCCCTCCTTGACGGAGGAGGCCATCCACTTGCCTCACGCTCTGAACATAGTTGGAGGAGGTTGAGGTGAGATGTGCGGACTTGGGCGCTAGAGCTCGAGTTCACGGAGATGGATAAGCCAAGGAGGAAGAAGGTGCAGGTAAAAGGGTTGGATCTTTATCCCCTTATATGGGCGTACAAAAACATGTGTCCCCACCGGCCTGATAAAACTCGCTTATCTCCCAAGCGCCACAATCAATGGCGCGGTTGGGTTACCCACGTCCGTATTGATGGGAATCACGGAATAAGGGGAACACGATCTCTGCTTCAACAAGACGTGCCAAGGAAACCGCTTCGCTAAACGCGCTGAGGTGGTACGATAAAAACAATTCGAGTAAAGGCTTGGTAGTGGTGTGATGTCACGCCACAAAATACATCAGCAGATTGAACTGGTTTGAATATTATTCTCTCTACGGTGGTACGTGGAATTTATTTTGAAGAGCCGGACACTATCCTGGTGTTCACAATCTTCTATAAATTATTCAGAGGAGGAACCCGCCTTGCAATGCCGAAGATAATATGCGTGCCGGACTCGTCGTCATTGAAGCCTGGTTCAGGGGCTACTGAGGGGGTCCTGGATTAGGGGGTGTCCGGATAGCCGAACTATCATCATCGGCCGGACTCCAAGACTATGAAGATACAAGATTGAAGACTTCGTCCCGTGTCCGGATGGGACTTTCCTTGGCGTGGAAGGCAAGCTTGGCGATACGGATATGTAGATCTCCTACCATTGTAACCGACTCTGTGTAACCCTAGCCCTCTCCGGTGTCTATATAAACCGGATGGCTTTAGTTCGTAGGACGAACAACAATCATACCATAGGCTAGCTTCTAGGGTTTAGCCTCCTTGATCTCGTGGTAGATCTACTCTTGTAACACACATCATCAATATTAATCAAGCAGGACGTAGGGTTTTACCTCCATCAAGAGGGCCCGTACCTGGGTAAAACATCGTGTCCCTTGTCTCCTGTTACCATCTGCCTAGACGCAGAGTTCGGGACCCCCTACCCGAGATCCGCCGGTTTTGACACCGACAAGAGACTTTAGTGAATTCAGGATATCGCCAAAGGGCGAGTGCTGAAAGATGTTCGCGATGGTGAACTCCATGATCGGAGCCCAATCGGGTTCGATCGGAAGGGGTGCGGAAGATTCGGGGTCCGGAACGGAGTCCGGCACCCTGGAGTCACGGGCCTTGCAAAGGACTAGGCTGGTATTCGGCTCTATCGCTGTAGAGATTGCGGCCCCCGGGGCGGCGTCCAACCGTCCATCCCTGACTAGCAAAGTCGGCTTCGAGCTAATGACCGAAGCGGACACCTGAGCGGCACTCTGGGCGCTGTCCGGCGGCAGAGTTAGATCATGTCCATCGGGACAGTGCGGCACGCTCGGACGTGCCTCGAATCCGTCGAAGATCAAGTCCCCGCGGATGTCGGCCGTGTAGTTTAAACTTCCAAACCTGACCTGATGGCCAGGGCTGTAGCTTTCGATCTGCTCCAGATGGCCAAGCGAGTTGGCCCGCGGTGCAAAGCCACCGAATACGAAGATCTGTCCGGGGAGAAAGGTCTCGCCCTGGACCGCGTCGTGGTTGATGGTCGAAGAAGCCATCGGGCCTGACGGTGACGACACAGAGGAACTCTCAATGAAAGCACCAATGTCGGTGTCAAAACCGGCGGATCTCGGGTAGGGGGTCCCGAACTGTGCGTCTAGGCGGATGGTAACAGGAGAATAGGGACACGATGTTTTTACCCAAGTTCGGGCCCTCTTGATGGATGTAAAACCCTACTCCTGCTTGATTAATATTGATGATATGCGTAGTACAAGAGTGGATCTATGTCACAACCGGTTTTCCGGGTATTAATTTCCCAGAAAATGGCCTTTGTGCTCACCAGCCCCAGGATTTCTATTAGCTGATGAGGCACCAACTTGTTACAGAAACTCCAAGCAAAAATACATAATATGTAGTACAAGACCATTCTGGCCTATGAGTACAACATAAGGTTGCTAGTGGTTGATGGCGGAAGCGGTTTGTGGATTATCAGCATTATGGGACTCCATTTCCCACAGGAACAGCTGACCAGGTTAACTCCTATCTTCGCGAGGCTGCTATCACCGTTGCTTAGATTCCAGGGCTGTCATCGCAACGCTCCTCTCCAAGCAAGAAATTTGGCCAAGACAATAGCCAGGGACAAGCCAGTGAGTACTTTGAATGTACTCGCAAACATTATGAATACGGGTATAATATATCAAATCATACTCTAAAATATTCTATGATCACAAAATCAGTCATAAAATGGAATCCATGATGCATGCAAGCAGGTTATTTATATGCAGCATGAATATGTAATAGCAGAGTAGTGATAAAATGCATCGGTCGGGTGTCTGAAGCGACGCCTCGAAAGGATAGTAAATAACGAGTGTGCCTCAGTTGGGTGTCTGAGGGACACCACATAAAGGGCTTATAAAGAAAATAAATAACAGCATGCCACAGTCGGGCGTCTGAGCGACACCACGTAAAGGGCATATAAAGTAAATAAATAACAACATGCCACAGTCGGGCGTCTGAGCGACACCACATAAAGGGCTTATAAAGTAAATAAATAACAGCATGCCACAGTCGGGCGTCTGAGCAACACCACATAAAGGGCTTATAAAGTAAATAAATAACAGCATGCCATAGTCGGGCGTCTGAGCAACACCACATAAAGGGCTTATAAAGAAAACAATCATAGTGAATATCCAGGAGGTAAAACTGTCCCAAGGATACTCAATACTTCAAATAATATAAAGGGGTTAGTCCATAATAATAATAATCATAATCATCATAAGTCACAAGTCAGGGTCCATGTTCTGGTTTAGCAGTTTTCTCCTCCGAAGACCGACACTAAGACCGACACTTGACCCAACCCAGACTGTAGTCCTTAACCATGGACACGGCTATTCGAATAGATGTTTAATCTCTGCAGAGGGTGTACTCTTTACCCACGAGTAACAGATTCCTTTAGTCCATCGGGACTAATTCTGTCTACGGTCTTTTAATTGAAAACACACCTGACCTGCACACACCAGCTTAACTTACAGGTGTCTGGAATCACCCACGACAACTGTCAAGCAAAACTCTAAGTGGGGAGGCTACAACCTCGCGTAGCATGGGATCAAATTAATATATCGCGCGCTCTAAGGGGTGGCCTCCCCTCTCGGTCCCAACCGGAAACACCCATGCCCCCGGACCAGGTGGCCTGCCTACCAGCTACAACCGGTATCTCCCACCATGGCCTCTCTGTACGGTGTGTGCTAGAAAGGGGTTGACAACTTACTGAACCGTACCCTATCTGCAGTAGGGACAAGTGGTAGTACGAAACAACTATGGGGGTTACTGGAACAAGACTCGATCTATGGTCGACTCAGGAGGTTTAAGTATTCCCTGCATGATTAGCACAACGAATATATTTCAGCCAATAGACAGAATCACCACTAATCATACCCCATCATGCCATGCCGGACACACTCGTATCGACGAGGAATTAGGGACAAGCTCAGGTCTACCCAAGACAAAGACTTTCCCGGCTTCCTTCCGGCAGGCACGAAAAGTACACGAGGATGATTATTGTCACAAGCATGACCATTTCCAACAGCAAGGAAATCTCCAATATGCATGAGAACATTTATATGCACTCATGAGTTTGAACATATCATCACATAAAATAACGGACACTCCGTGTCGAGGTGGTATTGTAACCGTGTCAGACAACACACACAAAAAGTATGCCCGAGTTCAGAATGCTTGCCTTCAAGCTGTGGGGAAGGCAGGGTGCACTCCAAAACTTTTGAAACCTTCTCCTCTCTCCAAAAATCCTACTTAAAATATTTTTGAATCATACATAGTTTCAAAAATAGTACCAAAAAGTTGTCTGAATTTTTTTCAAATAAATCTTAAAATAATCTAGACAATATTTGAGAGAGGTAGGAAAAAGAACCAATTCATTTGGAGTTATATTTAAAAAGTTATAGACAGTCAAAGTTTTGGTCAAAATCTGTTTTTTTTAAATAAAACAGAAAAAAGGAAAAACGTTTCGAACTGACCACGTCGAAGGCGATTTTCGATTTTACGCCTCCACTTATCCAGCGTGGACCGTGCGTGGGTCACTGACAGTGGGCCCGTCTGGCCCACTGGTCAGGTTTGACCAGTCCACGCGCGTGTTGCCTCCTCCGACCGAACAGAGGCGGAGCTCCGGCGAGGCTCGCCGGCGAACGGAGGCGCCCCTCGGTGATCCAAGGACAGGGATGGATCCGCGAGATCAGGGTGGTCCTTTCGGTGGTCGACTTGCCGGCGGGGATGGAGTGAGTCGTCGGCGGTGAGCTTCGCGGCGGCCGGTGGCTTCGGGAGTTTTGGGGGGTTTGGACTATGGTGGCTTTCCCTCGGGGCTGAAGGTCTGGGCGGCTCCGCAAGATCATGTGGAGTCAGGTGGTGGCATTGGACGGATGGGAGGGGCTCTGGTTGCGGTGAACGGAGCTGGGACATGGCGGCGGCCGAACCGGACGAAGTTGGGGAAGATGGCTTCCCCCCGATGATTGCTGACTGTGGGGGTGCCATGGGGGTGGCTTGAGGTCACCTGAGTCCTCGGATGAGCTCGGGGGCCTCCCTTTATAGTGCGATGAGGTCGGTTCCGCGGTGGTGGATAAGGATGCCGGTGATCGACGTTCTGTAGCTTGCAGGGCACTGTGTCGAGGCTGGGGATGGTGGCAGGAGCTAGCGGACGAGCGGACACTACTCCAGGGGCGAGCTGGCAAGCGGGAGTGGCTCGGGCGGCGCCGACCAGTGCAGAGGCTGTCGGGCGGCAGTGGCGGCTAGCTTCTGGCCTGCCGGAGACGTGGCGAGGGGTTGTGGTGCTCGTGAGGACGTACGGGTCAAGGCTTGGCCTACGCTGCAAGCGGCAGAGGGTTTGGATAAGCTCGGGGAACAGGCCAGGGGCGCGGCGGCTCGGGCGCGGCACGTGCAAAACTCGCGCTCTGGGCACGCCCATAGCACGCTCACCAAGTGCTCGCCGAAATGCCAGTGCATGCCACAGAGCTTGGGTGAGGCTGGCAAATAGTAGACCTAGGTTAGGAGTAGCTAGGAGCTTAGTGGACAAGGTTGTTGGGTCAGTGGATCAAGTTCATAGTGTAGACTAAAACTTATGCCAAATCTGGCCATGCACACAAGGTGCTTGACATAATGCCACATGCACCTAGGCATTTCTTGGGGTGGCCAAACTCTCCAAGTTGGGGTCTCTTTAGATGCAAAAGAGAGTGGTATGGTCATTTGGGCAAAAGAAGAAACTTGCTAGTGCAAGTTTTGCAAATCTTCAGCTCTGGACAGAAGGAAGAAGGCATGATTGCATGCACTCAAAATTCTCCATTGGGTCCACTCTCCTGGACTTAAGGGTTTGGTAGGGTGGTCTACAAGCAGGAGGAAAAATCATGGGAAAAAGGGCAAGCAAAAACATGGTTGCAGTACAAATCACCCAGTTGAACCAGAATGCAAATGAGGATGATTCACTAAAAAAATTTAAATAACATCAATGCATTTTTGCACATAGTGGGATAATATGCTCCTACTGACCTCCCCTAATTTTGGTAGAAGTTTTAAAGGAATATTTAAATAGGTTGTAGTGTAAAATTGCCCACTGGACCAGATTTGAAAATTTGATGTAAAGCTCAAAATATCCAAAGAATGAAATATATTTTTGCATAAAAGTGATTTTAAAACATCACATGACATTCCCAAATTTTGGTGGGATTTTTAAATAAATTTATAAAAGGATTGTAGTGCAAAAGAGGCCCTGAAACTTACAAAAAAATCATTTTTAAAGAAATAATGCTCAGGGAAAAATAATTATGCAATTAATCCCACTGATAAAAGAATTTGTTTTATTTGAGAGGGCAAATAAGTCCAACCATGATTGAAAAGTTTTCACTTGGGGTAAAAACTCCATAATAATAAAGCAAAGAATGGTTCTGGAATCAAAAGGAAATCCAGAAAACAAAAGTTTAAGTTTCCTGGCAAAATTTTAATTTATAAAACAAGGTTAAAATTTTGGGGTGTCACAACACTACCCCCCTTAAAGAAAAATCTCGTCCTTGAGATTTGTTAAGAGTTGTTTTAAAAAAAATTCCTGTTAGCTGGAACCAAAAGATTTATTCATAGCACAAACTTGCATCGAAGAGGTTGTTCTTTGGTAGCTACGCTTGGGATTAAAATGCAACCGTACACTAACATACTCCTGCATGGCTACTATTAAAAACAGGAGCGCACAAGCAAACAACATTTAATTTTGGCGGTACAGGATCACACAGTTACAAGACGAGGACATATTAAGACTCGGTACTACTCGAGTGACTCTAGTCTACCTCGTTAATATCTAATCGGGCTTGCCTCATGGATGTCGAGGTTTCTCCACGGTTTTCACCGTCGGGATTAGCTGGAGGGGGTTGAGAGACTGCAGGGTCGGCGTAGCGATGACGACCATCTCGGGGATTGTTGGCCACAATCCCGTTGGAGCGTGTTCCCAAAAGGCGACGAAGCACTTCTGGGGTCATCAAGGCGTTATGATTGATGACTGGGGCAGACCTCAAGGACTCGATCGGCTGTCCGAACAGCACAACTGGGTTGTCAGCGTCGGGCTCATCTTCTCTTCTTGTTGGGGTTCGGCGTATCAGTTCTCCACGAGCTGCGATCAGATCAAGAGTGATTTGATCGAACAGATCCTCTAGTGCACTTACATAGTGCACCAGATGTAACAATGCAGGATCCGTCTCGTGCTCTCCGTTGGTAACCTGGGGTGGCCTACCATACCCGTCACGGCTGGGGTAGTAGTAGAACGAGTGGCAGTTAACTCTCGGCGACAAGTGCCGGAGTTGAACTACAACCTCTCGAGCAGCTAGTTGGATGGCTTGTAGCTCAAAGGAAGTTGTCCTTCCGGTGAACCGGTAGGGGCGTTCTGGAGATAGACCCCTACTATAGATGTGCACGGTGGCCCAGAATTGACATCTCTCACCGCCCATGGGTCCTTGGTACACAACATATTCTGGGGGCTCCTCTAATGCAAAGGCACGGCGGGTGAGGTTTGCTAGCACGGTTACAAAACCTCCAAGGTTGGTTGCTGTGGTCTCGTTGTGCACGACAGGGCCAGGCATTATGGCTCGGTTTGAGGGATAGGTTGGGCATGTGTTGTGTTGAGGCTAACGTGCCCTTTTTATAGAAAAAGGGGACGGAGTCTTCCTTCGCACGCTTGCGAATGGGACAATCTAGGGGTCGGTTACTGGCGCGTGCTTGCCAGGTTAGGCTGATAGGTTGGGCACCAACTGTCAAATGTGTCAGGGTCACTGTGTGGCTATCTTGCATGAGAAGATTGGCCGGGTTTAGGTTATGGTCTGGTGGGTTGGTTAACCTTGGTTTATTGACCTGGCTGAGATAGGATTAGCCAATGGTCAGCCTGGCTCTGATACCAAGTTTGTCACGACCGGTTTTCTGCGTATTAATTTCCCAGAAAATGGCCTTTGTGCTCACCAGCCCCAGGATTACTGTTAGCTAATGAGGCACCAACTTGTTATAGAAACTCCAAGCAAAAATACATAATATGTAGTACAAGACCATTCTGGCCTATGAGTACAACATAAGGTTGCTAGTGGTTGATGGCGGAAGCGGTTTGTGGATTATCAGCATTATGGGACTCCATTTCCCACAGGAACAGCTGACCAGGTTAACTCCTATCTTTGCGAGGCTACTATCACTGTTGCTTAGGTTCCGGGGCTGTCATTGTAACACTCCTCTCCAAGCAAGAAATCTGGCCAAGACAATAGCCAGGGACAAGCCAGTGAGTACTTTGAATGTACTCGCAAACATTATGAACACGGGTATAATATATCAAATCATACTCTAAAATATTCTATGATCACAACATCAGTCATAAAATGGAATCCATGATGCATGCAACAGGTTATGTATATGCAACATGAATATGTAATAGCAGAGTAGTAATAAAATGCACTGGTCGGGTGTATGAAGCGACGCCTCGAAAGGATAGTAAATAACAAGCGTGCCTCAGTCGGGCGTCTGAGCGACACCACATAAAGGGCTTATAAAGAAAATAAATAACAGCATGCCACAGTCGGGCGTCTGAGCGACACCACATAAAGGGCTTATAAAGTAAATAAATAACAGCATGCCACAGTCGGGCGTTTGAGCGACACCACATAAAGGGCTTATAAAGTAAATAAATAACAGCATGCCACAGTCGGGCGTCTGAGTGACACCACATAAAGGGCTTATAAAGTAAATAAATAACAGCATGCCACAGTCGGGCGTCTGAGCGACACCACATAAAGGGCTTATAAAGTAAATAAATAACAGCATGCCACAGTCGGGCCTCTGAGCGACACCACATAAAGGGCTTATAAAGTAAATAAATCACAGCATGCCACAGTCGGGCGTCTGAGCGACACCACATAAAGGGCTTATAAAGTAAACAATCATAGTGAATATCCAGGAGGTAAAACCGTCCCAGGGATACTCAATACTTCAAATAATATAAAGGGGTTAGTCCATAATAATAATAATCATAATCATCATAAGTCACAAGTTACGGTCCATGTTTTGGTTTAGCAGTTTTCTCCTCCGAAGACCAACACTAAGACCAACACTTGACCCAACCCAGACTGTAGTCCTTAACCATGGACACGACTATTCGAATAGATGTTTAATCTCTGTAGAGGGTGTACTCTTTACCCACGAGTAACGGATTCCTTTAGTCCATCGGGACTAATTCCTTCTACAGTCTTTTAATTGAAAACACACCTGACCTGCACACACACCAGCTTAACTTACAGGTGTCTGGAATCACCCACGACACCTGTCAAGCAAAACGCTAAGTGGGGAGGCTACAACCTCGCGTAGCATGGGATCAAATTTATATCGCGCGCTCTAAGGGGTGGCCTCCCCTCTCGGTCCCAACCGGAAACACCCATGCCCCCGGACCAGGTGGCCTGCCTACCAGCTACAACCGGTATCTCCCACCATGGCCTCTCTGTATGGTGTGTGCTAGAAAGGGGTGGACAACTTACTGAACCGTACCCTACCTGCAGTAGGGACAAATGGTAGTACGAAACAACTATGGGGGTTACTGGAACAAGACTCGATCTATGGTCGACTCAGGAGGTTTAAGTATTCCCTGCATGATTAGCACAACGAATATATTCCATCCAATAGACAGAATCACCACTCATCATACCCCATCATGCCATGCCGGACACACTCGTCTCGACGAGGAAATAGGGACAAGCTCAGGTCTACCCAAGACAGAGACTTTCCCGGCTTCCTTCCGGCAGGCACGAAAAGTACACGAGGATGATTACTGTCACAAGCATGACCATTTCCAACAGCAAGGAAATCTCCAATATGCATGAGATCATTTATATGCACTCATGAGTTTGAACATATCATCACATAAAATAACGGACACTCCGTGTCGAGGTGATATTGTAACCGTGTCAGACAACACACACGAAAATTATGCCCGAGTTCAGAATGCTCGCCTTCAAGTTGTGGGGAAGGCAGGGTGCACTCCAAAACTTTTGAAAGCTTTCTCCTCTCTCCAAAAATCCTATTTAAAATATTTTTGAATCAATACATAGTTTCAAAAACAGTACCAAAAAGTTGTCTGAATTTTTTTTAAATAAATCTTAAAATAATCTAGACAATGTTTGAGAGAGGTAGGAAAAAGAACCAATTCATTTGGAGTTATATTTAAAAAGTTATAGACAGTCAAAGTTTTGGTCAAAATCTGTTTTTTCTAAATAAAACAGAAAAAAGGAAAAACGTTTCGAACTGACCACATCGAAGGCGTATTTCGATTTTAGGCCTCCACTTATCCAGCATGGACCGTGCGTGGGTCACTGACAGTGGGCCCGCCTGGCCCACTGGTCAGGTTTGAGCAGTCCACGCGCGCGTCGCCTCCTGCGACCGAACAGAGGCGGAGCTCCGGCGAGGCTCGCCGGTGAACGGAGGTGCCCCTCGGTGATCTAAGGACAGGGATGGATCCGCGAGATCAGGGCGGTCCTTCCGGTGGTCGACTTGCCGGCGGGGACGGAGTGAGTCGTCGGTGGCAAGCTTCGCGGCGGCCGGTGGCTTCGGGAGTTTTGGGGGGTTTGGACTACGGTGGCTTTCCATCGGGGCTGAAGGTCTGGGCAGCTCCGCAAGATCATGTGGAGTCAGGTGGTGGCGTTGGACGGACGGGAGGGGCTCTGGTTGAAGTGAACGGAGCTGGGATGTGGCAGTGGCCGAACCGGCCGGAGTTGGGGAAGACGGCTTCCCCCCCGACGATTGCTGACTGTGGGGGTGCCATGGGGGTGGCCTGAGGTCGCCTGAGTGCTCGGATGAGCTCGGGGGCCTCCCTTTATAGCGCGACGTGGTCGGTTCCGTGGCGGTGGATAAGGATGCTGGCAACCGATGTTCTATAGCTTGCAGAGCACCGTGTCGAGGCTGGGGATGGCAGCAGGAGCTAGCGGACAAGCGAACACTGCTCCAGGGGCGAGCTGGCGAGCGGGAGTGGCTCGGGCGGCACCGACCAGTGCAGAGGCTGTCGGGCGGCAGTGGCGGCTAGCTTCTGGCCTGCCGGAGACGTGGCGAGGGGCTGTGGTGCTCGTGAGGAGGTACGGGTCGAGGTTTGGCCCTACGCTGCGAGCGGCAGAGGGTTTGGATAAGCTCGGGGAACAGGCCAGGGGCGCGGCGGCTCGGGCGCGGCACGTGCAAAATGCGCGCTCTGGGCACGCCCAGAGCACGCTCACCAGGTGCTCGGTGAAATACCAGTGCACGCCAAATAGCTTGGGTGAGGCTGGCAAATAGTAGACCTAGGTTAGAAGTAGCTAGGAGCTTAGTGGACAAGGTTGCTGGGTCAGTGGATCAAGTTCATAGTGTAGACTAAAACTTATGCCAAATCTGGCCATGCACACAAGGTGCTTGACATAATGCCACATGCACCTAGGCATTTCTTGGGGTGGCCAAACTCTCCAGGTTGGGGTCTCTTTAGATGCAAAAGAGAGTGGTAAGGTCATTTGGGCAAAATAAGAAACTTGCTAGTGCAAGTTTTGCAAATCTTCAGCTCTGGACAGAAGGAAGAAGGCATGATTGCATGCACTCAAAATTCTCCATTGGGTCCACTCTCCTGGACTTAAGGGTTTGGTAGGGTGGTCTACAAGCAGGAGCAAAAAATCATGGGAAAAAGGGCAAGCAAAAACATGGTTGCAGTACAAATCACCCAGTTGAACCAGAATGCAAATGAGGATGATTCACTAAATTTTTTTAAAGAACATCAATGGGTTTTTGCACAAACTGGGATAATATGCTCCTACTGACCTCCCCTAATTTTGGTAGAAGTTTTAAAGGAATATTTAAATAGGTTGTAGTGTAAAATTGCCCACTGGACCAGATTTGAAAATTTGATGTAAAGCTCATAATATCCAAAGAATGAAATATATTTTTGCATAAAAGTGATTTTAAAACATCACATGACATTCCCAAATTTTGGTGGGATTTTTAAATAAATTTATAAAAGGGTTGTAGTGCAAAAGAGGCCCTGAAACTTACAAAAAAATCATTTTTAAAGAAATAAGGCTCAGGGAAAAATAATTATGCAATTAATCCCACTAATAAAAGAATTTGTTTTATTTGAGAGGGCAAATAAGTCCAACCATGATTGAAAAGTTTTCACTTGGGGTAAAAACTCCATAATAATAAAGCGAAGAATGGTTCTGGAATCAAAAGAAAATCCAGAAAACAAAAGTTTAAGTTCCTGGCAAAAATTTAATTTATAAAACAAGGTTAAAATTTTGGGGTGTCACAATCTACCACGAGATCAGAGAAGCTAAACCCTAGAAGCTAGCCTATGGTATGATTGTTGTTCGTCCTACGGACTAAAACTCTCCGGTTTATATAGACACCGGAGAGGGCTAGGGTTACACAGAGTCGGTTACAATGGGGGGAGATCTTCATATCGTATCGCCAAGATTGCCTTCCACGCCAAGGAAAGTCCCATCTGGACACGGGACGGAGTCTTCAATCTTTTATCTTCATAGTCCGGGAGTCCGGCCAAAGGTCATAGTCCGGCCATCCGGACACCCCCTAATCCAGGACTTCCTCACATGCGTTTACAAGAAAGTGAGTGGGAGCTCTGTAGCATTTCTCATATTATATGTAGATGACATACTTTTGATGGGAAATGATATAGAACTTTTGGACAGCATTAAGGCCTACTTGAATAAGTGTTTTTCAATGAAGGACCTTGGAGAAGCTGCTTACATACTAGGCATCAAGATCTATAGGGATAGATCAAGACGCCTCATAGGTCTTTCACAAAGCACATACCTTGATAAGATATTGAAGAAGTTCAATATGGATCAGTCTAAGAAGGAGTTCTTACCTGTGTTGCAAGGAGTGAAATTGAGCTCAGCTCAATGCCCGACCACGGCAGAAGATAGAGAAAAGATGAGTGTCATCCCCTATGCCTCAGCTATAGGGTCTATTATGTATGCCATGTTGTGTACCAGACCTGATGTAAACCTTGCCGTAAGTTTGGTAGGAAGGTACCAAAGTAATCCCGGCATGGAACACTGGACAGCGGTCAAGAACATCCTAAAGTACCTAAAAAGGACTAAGGATATGTTTCTCGTTTATGGAGGTGACGAAGAGCTCGTCGTAAAGGGTTACGTCGATGCTAGCTTCGACACAGATCTGGATGACTCTAAGTCACAAACCGGATACATGTATATTCTGAATTGTGGGGCAGTAAGCTGGTGCAGATCTGGATGACTCTAAGTCTCGGTCATGTCTGCATGGTTCCCGAACCCGTAGGGTCTACACACTTAAGGTTCGATGACGCTAGGGTTATAAAGGAAGTTTGTATGTGGTTACCGAATGTTGTTCGGAGTCCCGGATGAGATCCCGGACGTCATGAGGAGTTCCGGAATGGTCCAGATGTAAAGATTTATATATGGGAAGTCTTGTTTTGGTTGCCAGAAAAGTTTCGCACATTATCGGAATTGTATCGGGAGTGCCGAAAGGGGTCCGGGGGTCCACCAGGGGGTCCACCTTCCCCAGGGGGGCCACATGGGCTGTAGGGGTGTGCGCCTTGGCCTATATGGGCCAAGGGCACCAGCCCCAAGAGGCCCATGCGCCAAGAGATAAGGGAAAGGGAGAGTCCTAAAGGGGGAAGGCACCTCCTAGGTGCCTTGGGGAGGATGGACTCCTCCCTAGCCGCACCCTTCCTTGGAGGAAGGGCCAAGGCTGCCCCCCCCCTCTCCCTTGCCCCTATATATAGTGGAGGGGAGGGAGGGCAGCCACACCTGAAGCCCTGGCGCCTCCCTCCCTCCCATGACACCTCCTCCTCTCCCGCAGGTGCTTGGCGAAGCCCTGCAGGATTGCCACGCTCCTCCACCACCACCACACCGTTGTGCTGCTACTGGATGGAGTCTTCCTCAACCTCTCCCTCTCTCCTTTCTGTATCAAGGCATGGGAGACGTCATCGGGCTGTACGTGTGTTGAACGCGGAGGTGCCGTCCGTTCGGCACTAGGATCTCCGGTGATTTGGATCACGACGAGTATGACTCCTTCAACCATGTTCTCTTGAACGCTTCCGCTTAGCGATCTACAAGGGTATGTAGATGCACTCTCCTTCCCCTCATTGTTGGTTTCTCCATAGATAGATCTTGGTGACACGTATGAAAATTTTGAATTTCTGCTACGTTCCCCAACAGTGGCATCATGAGCTAGGTCTATTGCGCAGATTCTATGCACGAGTAGAACACAAAGTAGTTGTGGGCGTTGATTTTGTTCAATATGCTTACCGTTACTAGTCGAATCTTGTTTCGACGGTATTGTGGGATGAAGCGGCCCGGACCGACCTTACACGTACACTTACGTGAGACAGGTTCCACCGACTGACATGCACTTGGTGCATAAGGTGGCAAGCGGGTGCAGTCTCTCCCACTTTACTCGGAACGGATTCGATGAAAAGGGTCCTTATGAAGGGTAAATAGCAATTGTCATATCACGTTGTGGTTTTGCGTAGGTAAGAAATGTTCTTGCTAGAAACCCATAGCAGCCACGTAAAACATGCAAACAACAATTAGAGGACGTCTAACTTGTTTTTGCAGGGTATGCTATGTGATGTGATATGGACAAGAAGAATGTGATGAATGATATGTGATGTATGAGATTGATCATGTTCTTGTAATAGGATTCACGACTTGCACGTCGATGAGTATGACACCCGGCAGGAGCCATAGGAGTTGTCTTTATTTATTGTATGACCTGCGTGTCATTGAACAACACCATGTAATTACTTTACATTATTGCTAACCGGTAGCCATAGTAGTAGAAGTAATAGTTGGCGAGACAACTTCATGAAGACACGATGATGGAGATCATGATGATGGAGATCATGGTGTCATGCCGGTGACGATGATGATCATGGAGCCCCGAAGATGGAGATCAAAAGGAGCAAAATGATATTGGCCATATCATGTCACTATTTGATTGCATGTGATGTTTATCATGTTTATGCATCTTATTTGCTTAGAACGACGGTAGTAAATAAGATGATCCCTCATTAAAATTTCAAGAAAGTGTTCCCCCTAACTGTGCACCGTTGCGAAAGTTCGTCGTTTCGAAGCACCACGTGATGATCGGGTGTGATAGATTCTTACGTTCACATACAACGGGTGTAAGCCAGATTTACACACGCGAAACACTTAGGTTAACTTGACGAGCCTAGCATGTACAAACATGGCCTCGGAACACAAGAGACCGAAAGGTCGAGCATGAGTCGTATAGTAGATACGATCAATATGAAGATGTTCACCGATGATGACTAGTCCGTCTCACGTGATGATCGGACACGGCCTAGTTGACTCGGATCATGTAATCACTTAGATGACTAGAGGGATGTTTATCTGAGTGGGAGTTCATGAGATGAACTTAATTATCCTGAACATAGTCAAAAGATCTTTGCAAATTATGTCGTAAGCTCGCGCTTTAGTTCCACTGTTTAGATATGTTCCTAGAGAAAATATAGTTGAAAGTTGACAGTAGCGATTATGCGGACAGTAGATAACTTATGTCCTTAATGCACCGCTCAGTGTGCTGAACCCCAAACGTAGTCTGTGGATGTTGCGAACATTGGACATGCACGTTTTGATAACTACGTGATAGTTCAGTTAAACGGTTTAGAGTTGAGGCACCAAAGACGTTTTTGAAACGTCGCGGAACATATGAGATGTTTCGAGGGCTGAAATTGGGATTTCAAGCTCGTGCCCACGTCAAGAGGTATAAGACCTCCAACAATTTTCTTAGCCTGCAAACTAAGGGAGAAAAGCTCAATCATTGAGCTTGTGCTCAGATTGTCTGAGTGCAACAATCACTTGAATCGAGTGGGAGTTGATCTTCCAGATGAGATAGTGATGTTTCTCCAAAGTCATTGCCACCAAGCTGCTAGAGCTTCGTGATGAACTATAACATATCAGGGATAGATATGATGATCCTTGAGGTATTCACGATGTTTGACACCGCGAAAGTAGAAATCAAGAAGGAGCATCAATTGTTGATGGTTGGTGAAACCACTAGTTTCAAGAAGGGCAAGGGCAAGAAGGGATACTTCATGAAACGGCAAATCAGCTGCTACCCCAGTGAAGAAACCCAAGGTTGAACCCAAACCCGAGACTAAGTGCTTCTGTAATAAGGGGAACAGCCACTGGTATAGAATTACCCTAGATACTTGGTAGATAAGAAGGCTGGCAAGGTCGACAGAAGTATATTGGATATACATTATGTTAATGTGTACTTTACTAGTACTCCTAGTAGCACCAGGGTATTAGATACCAGTTCGGTTGCTAAGTGTTAGTAACTCGAAATAAAAGCTACGGATTAAACGGAGACTAGCTAAAGGTGAGCTGACGATATGGGTTGGAAGTGTTTCCAAGGTTGATGTGATCAAGCATCGCACACTACCTCTACCATCGAGATTGATGTTAAACCTGAATAATTGTTATTTGGTATTTGTGTTGAGCATAGACATGATTGGATTATGTCTATCGCAATATGGTTATTCATTTAAGAAGAATAATGGTTACTCTGTTTATTTGAATAATACCTTCAATGGTCTTGCACCTAAAAGAATGGTTTAATGAATCTCGATCGCAGTGATACACATTTTCATGCCAAAAGATATAAGATAGTAATGATAGTACCACTTACTTGTGGCACTGCCATATAAGTCATATTGGTATAAAACGCATGAAGAAGCTCCATGCTGATGGATCTTTGGACTCACTCGTTTTTGAAAAGTTTGAGACATGCGAACCATGCCTATTGGTGTATATGCATGAAGAAACTCCATGCAGATGGATCGTTTGGACTCACTTGATTTTGAATCACTTAAGAAATGCAAATCATACCACATGGGCAAGATGACTGAAAAGCCTCGTTTTCAGTAAAATGGAATAGATAGCAACCTGTTGGAAGTAACACATTTTCATGTGTGCAGTCCAATGAGTGCTGAGGCATGCAGTGAATATCGTTATGTTCTTACTTCACGGATGATTTAAGTAGATACTGAGTATATTTACTTGATGAAACACAAGTCTGAATTATTGAATGGTTCAAGTAATTTCAGAGTGAAGTTGAAGATCATCATGACAAGAGGATAAAATGTCTATGATATGATCATAGAGATGAGTATCTGAGTTACGAGCTTTGGCACGCAATTAAGACATTGTGGAAATTGTTTCACAATTAATACCGCCTGGAACAACATAATGTGATGGTGTGTCCGAACATCATAGTTGCACCCTATTAGATATGGTGCGTACCATGATGTCTCTTATCAAGTTACCACTATCGTTCATGGGTTAGGCATTAGAGACAACAACACTCACTTTAATAGGGCACCACATAATTCCGTTGAGACGACACCGTTTGAACTATGGTTTGGAGAAACCTAAGTTGTCATTTCTTAAAAGTTTGGGGCTGCGACGCTTATGTGAAAAGTTTCATCGTGATGAGCTCGAACCCAAAGCGGATAAAGAAATGCATCTTCATAGGACACCCAAAACAGTTGGGTATACCTCCTATCTCAGATCCGGAAGCAAAAGTAATTGTTTCTAGAAACGGGTCCTTTCTCGAGGAAAAGTTTCTCTCGAAAGAATTGAGTGGGAGGATGGTGGAGACTTGATGAGGTTATTGAACCGTCACTTCAACCAGTGTGTAGCAGGGCACGGGAAGTTGTTCATGTGGCACCTACACCAATTGAAGCGGAAGCTAATGATAGTGATCATGAAACTTCGGATCAAGTCACTACCAAACCTTGTAGGTCGACGAGGATGCGTACTGCATCAGAGTAGTACGTAATCGTGTCTTGAAGGTCATGTTGCTAGATAACAATGAACCTATGAGCTATGGAGAAGCGATGGTGGTCCCGGATTCTGAGGAATGGCTCGAGGCCATAAAATCCGAGAGAGGATCCATGACTTTGGAAGAAATACTTGATGGTCGTAAGGCTGTTGGGTACAGATGGATTTTAAAAGGAAGACAGACAATGATGGTAAGAATTACCATTAAGAAAGCTCGACTTGTTGTTAAGATGTTTTCCGAAAAGTTCAAGGAGTTGACTACGGTGAGGCTTTCTCACTCGTAGCAATGTTAAGAGTCTGTTGGAATTGGATTAGCAGTTACTGCATTATTTGTGAAATCTTGCATATAGGATGTCAAAACATTGTTTCCTTGACAGTTTTCTTCAGGAAAGGTTGTATGTGATACAACCAGAAGGTTTTGACAATCCTGAAAGACGCTGACAAGTATGCAAAGCTCTAGCAATCCTTCTAAGGACTGGAGTAAGCATCTCGGAGTTGTAATGTACGCTTTGATGAGATGATCAAAGATTTTGGGTTTATACAAAGTTTATGAGAAACTTGTATTTCCAAAGAAGTGAGTGGGAGCACTATAGAATTTCTGATGAGTATATGTTGTTGACATATTGTTGATCAGAAATGATGTAGAATTTCTAGAAAGTATATAGGGTTGTTTGAAAAATGTTTTTCAATGGAAAACCTGGATTAGGCTACTTGAATAATAAGCATCAAGATCTATAAGATAGATCAAAATGTTCAATAATACTTTCAAATGAGCACATACCTTGACATGATCTTGACGGTGTTCAAGATGGATCAGTCATAGAAGGAGTTCTTGCCTGAGTTGTAAGGTATGAAGTTAAGAGTTAAAGCTCGACCACGGCAGAAGAGAGAGAAAGGACGAAGGTCGTCCCCTATGCTTCAGACGTAGGCTCTATAGTATGCTATGCTCTGTACCGCACCGGAAGTGTGCCTTGCCATGAGTCAGTTGTAACGCCCCGGATTCGATGCGCCAGGTGTCCGCCAGTTATTCGCCGTCATTGCCATGTCAGCTGCTTGCGTTTTGCATTTTTCCATGTCATCATCTGCATTTCATCCGCATGTTTTTCAAAACTTGCATCCGTTCGGGTTCTCCCGGTTCTCTCCGTTGTCCATTCGGAGTCCGGACCTCTCACGCGCGCCCGTTGCCCCTCTCAGACCTTGTTTTCGTGTGCGGGTGTTAAACTTTCTCGGAATGGACCGAGTCTTGCCAAGCGGCCTTGGTACACCACCGGTAGACTGCCTGTCAAGTTCCGTGCCATTTGGAGGTCGTTTGATGCTCCAACGGTTAACCGCGTAGCCCGAAACCCCCCTTTCTCTTTGCAGCCCAACACCCCTCCAAAGTGGCCCAAAACCCATCTAACTCCCCTCCATGCTCTTGGTCGTTTGATCACGATCGCGTGGCCGAAAACCGCTACTCATTTGGACTCTCCTAGCTCCCTCTACCTATAAAAACGTCTTCCCCTTCCCATTTCCGGATCAATTTCCCCCCGAAACCCTAGCTCTTCCCCCGCCGCCACCGGACATGTCCGCCCGCCGCCGGAAAAGTCCGCCACCGCGCCCGCAGCGAATCCGGCCTCGCCACGTGGCGCCCCATGCGTCCCCG
>NC_041381.1:502097904-502158982 GCF_002162155.2 Triticum dicoccoides | reverse complement strand
TCCCGACCTCGCCGGCGCTGCTCCGGCCATCCTCCGGCAAGAGTCGCCATCGTCCTCGCCGGATCTAGTCAGGTGGACCAGATCCACCACCTCAGCCATCCAAACGCCCTCGCCCGCCCGGATCTCCTCGTCCCGGGTCCTCCTCGTCCATGTTTCGGAGGGGTATAAAATCTGCTAAGTCCCAGATCTGTGTAATTTTCATGCCATGTTCGACCTGCCATATCTATGTGCATGTAGCTCCGTTTTGTGCGTGTAATATGTCAAATTGTTCGTCTCAATGAGTACATCATTTCATTCCATTGCATCATGTTCATTTGAGATCATCTTGATGCCTGAATCATCGTTGCAAGAGTGCTTCATGATGTTGCCTGCCGTCTGTTAACAGAACGAGCTCTTTTGTCATTTTTGCCATGATTGATGTGTGCATCCTATGAGGTTGATGTCTACATGTGTTTTGATCTATGCCATGCCATCTTGACAGTGGTGCTTACCATGTATTTTTGTGATCAATGTGGTGACTAGCACAAGGATGCAAACTAGGCTTCGTGGTATTGCTGATTTTAATCCCTGCTCTGCTGTTATTTTGATGCCATGTAAACATGATGCTACAGAGAGATCCATGCATATTTTGAGATACTTCAGTAAGGATGTTTTGAACATATGGTTGTTCTCTATCCATTCATACCCCTGTTTGAAATTATGGAGTAGTGTAGCATGTCATTTTCGTGCTCTACTTTTGCTTCAAAATGTTTCCTGGCAGATTGTTTACATGTTATTCAATTTTGCCAAGGTTGTTGTAGTTGATCCTTGCATGCTATGAACTTGTTCTTGCCTTGGTTTGTTTCACAAACATGTCTTCTTGCTGATGCTATGCTTATCTTGTCATGCAATGACTTGTGGTGAGTGAATCGAGCTTGTTAAGTAGTGTACTTGATGTTACTATTTTGCTAGGCTGAATCTGTTATTTCGTGATGCTATGTAAACCTGCTGCCACAAATCATTCTATGCATAATCTGGAGATGTTCACTAAATGTGTTTTGTTCGACATGTTATGCTCTATCCATTCATGCCCCTGGTAGCATTTATAGCTTGCTGTAACTTGTTCATATCTTGCTCCAAAGTTGCTTCATAATGTTGTTGTCAGCCTGTTAACATTAAGTTCAGTTGTTGCCATGATTGTTGCTAGTGATCCATGCACCCTATGAAATTGCTCTTGCCATGTTTAGCTTCACAAACATGCCTTCTTACTTTTGGTTGCCTTGCCATGCCATGTATTGCTCTGTGGTGAGTGGTACAAGCTCACCAACATGCCAACTTATCGTTGTTCCTGCCATGTTTAAATCTGTAATATAACTTGCCATGTTTACATGGGTGCCATCATATTTTCTGATCCTTTTTGGCTCATGGTCAGTAAGGGACTTTTGATCTATGCATTTAGTAGATTCATGCCATGCCTTTGTTTGCCATTATAAGTTCCTGTAACCTGTTGTTTGATAGCTCTAAGCATTGCAACCTGATGCTATTTTCTGCAAAGTCTGAACTGTTATTGTTTGCAATCTTGCCATGTGTGTTTGAGCATGTTCTAGTGATTTCTGGAGATAGCTCAGTGTTCATGCTTTGTAATGCTTTACCTATACATCATGCCCATGTCTTTTGTTTTCATATTGTGATGCTATAGCATGTTGTTTTGATGCTTGCAATATGCCTAGTTGCTGTTTTGGACAGCTTGTCCTTTAAACTTGTTTCATGTGTGTGTGTTGAACCGTTGCTCCGTTTTGAGTGTGCTCTATATGAAACTTGCTTAGAATTGCATGTAGCTTCATATTATCATGTTGCATCCTTGTTTTGGTGTGTTTGCTTGATGTTTGGGTGCTTTTTGCATCAATGCCATTTTTAACTTGTTTTGCTCATATCTTCTAGGCCGTAGCTCCGAACTAAATGATCTTTATATGTAACTTGACTAGAATCTCGTGTAGATCGTCTTTGTGCATCTTAACTTGCTGTTTAACAACTTGAACATAAGGTTTTTTTCAGATCTGGACCAATTTCGAAATATGCATATGAGGACTTACCGGAATTGTTATATGTTGTTCCCGGCCTCATTTAAACTGGCCTTGATGTGTTGTTCTTGTTTGCATCATCTCTTGCCATGAGTAGCTTCATGTAGTCTTGTCATGCATCATGCTTGCTCGTGCATCATGCCTTGTTCATGTGTGGTGTGTTTACCATGTTGTGTGCTTCTTCTCGATAGTTTCCCGTTTCGTTGCGATCGTGAGGATTCGTTCGTCTACGCTTGGTTCGTCTTCGTGGCTTCATCTTCTTCATGGACTCGTTCTTCTTCCTTGCGGGATTTCAGGCAAGATGACCGCTACCCTGAATCTCATTACTATCATTGCTATGCTAGTTGCTTCGTTCTATCGCTATGCTGCGTTACCTATCTTTTGCTCATCAAGCCTCCCATATTGCCATGAACCTCTAACCTTTGACACCTTTCCTATGCAAACCATTGATTGGCCATGTTACCGCTTTGCTCAGCCCCTCTTATAGCGTTGCTAGTTGCAGGTGAAGTTGAAGATTACTCCATGGTGGACAGGATTTTGTTGGGATATCACAATATCTCTTATATTATTAATGCATCTATATATTTGGTAAAGGATGGAAGGCTCGGCCTTATGCCTGGTGTTTTGTTCCACTCTTGCCACCCTAGTTTCCGTCTTACCGGTGTTATGTTCCCGGATTTTGCGTTCCTTACGCAGTCGGGTGATTTATGGGACCCCCTTGACAGTTCGCTTTGAATAAAACTCCTCTAGCAAGGCCCAACATTGGTTTTACCATTTGCCTCACCACCACCTATATTTCCCTTGGGAGTAATTAACCCAAGGGTCATCTTTATTACAGCCCCCCGGGCCAATGCTTGTCTAAGTGTTGGTCCAAACTAGAGCACCGTGCGGGACCATCCCTTGGCAACTTGGGTTACGTCGGTACCTGTACGCTTAGCTTATCCGGTGTTGCCCTGAGAACGAGATATGTGCAGCTCCTATCGGGATTGTCGGTGCATCGGGCGGTCTTGCTGGTCTTGTTTTACCATTGTCGAAATGTCTTGTAAACCGGGATTCCGAGTCTGATCGGGTCTTCCTGGGAGAAGGTATATCCTTCGTTGATCGCGAGAGCTTATCATGGGCTAAGTTGGGACACCCCTGCAGGGTATAATCTTTCGAAAGCCATGCCTGCGGTTATTGGCAGATGGGAATTTGTTGATGTCCAGTTGTAGATAACTTGACACCAGATACGAATTAAAACGCATCAACCGTGTGTGTAGCCGTGATGGTCTCTTTTCGGCGGAGTCCGGGAAGTGAACACGGTCTTTGGGTTATGTTTGACGTAAGTAGGAGTTCAGGATCACTTCTTGATCATTGCTAGTTTCACGACCGTTCCGCTTGCTCTCTTCTCGCTCTTATTTGCGTATGTTAGCCACCATATATGCTTAGTCGCTGCTGCAACCTCACCACTTTACCCCTTCCTTTCCCTTTAAGCTTTGCTAGTCTTGATACCCATGGTAATGGGATTGCTGAGTCCTCGTGGCTCACAGATTACTACAACAACAGTTGCAGGTACAGGTTATGCGATGATCTTGACGCGAGAGCGATGTTTGCTTGTATTGGAGTTCTTCTTCTGCTTCTTCTTCGATCAGGGGATAGGTTCCAGGTCGGCAGCCTGGGCTAGCAGGGTGGATGTCGTTTGAGTTTCTGTTTGTGTTTCATCCGTAGCCGGATGATGCTCTTATGTATTGTGATGTTGTATTCGTGTGGCATTGTATGCCTTATGTATGTATCCCCGTCTATTATGTAATGTTGATGTAATAATATCCACCTTGCAAAAGTGTTTCAATATGCGGGTCTATCCTTGGTGGGACCTTCGAGTCCTTTTGGATAGGGTCGCATATTGGGCATGACAAGTTGGTATCAGAGCCTCGACCGACCTTAGGAGCCCCCCTTGATTGATCGTGTAGTTTGGCCGTTGTGGAGTCTAGAAGAAAATGGATTTATGGGTCTAGTTATATCGGAGAGTAGGAATTCTTTTTACTCCTCTGCCCCTTCGTCGCTCTGGTAAGGAATCTTGGCGTAGGTGTTTTGAATTACTCCTCTTCCCTTTCAAATTTTTCTTTAGGTTCACGCAGTTGGTTTTCTGATTGTTGGTTCTCAGCTCTTTTCATCCGGTGCATTTCTCGTCAAGTCGACTCGAGCCTCTTCATCGTTGCCAAGTTCAATCCTTAGTTGTTTTCTTTTCCCACCCGCCCTCCCTTTTCTTCTCGAAACCGGAGTCCGTAATCGAGTATCCATCCTACTCGTGCAAAGTTTTGCTCTCTCTCCTCAATTATTTCAACCAGTGTTTTCTCTTCAAGATGTTCGTCGATTTCCCCTTCCAAGTTGCCTTTGTTTTCCCGCCCTCCCACCCTCTTCTTCCTGGAGCTCGAGCCTCTCTCGACCATCAATTTCATTCGTGCGGAGTATCTTTAGTTTTTCCTCAATTGTTTCAACCGGTGAATTCTCGTTTCGGTCGACATTCTTCATCTCTTTTCCGGTGGACTCAATTCATGTTTTTGGTGTTGATCGTATTCTTTTCCTTGGATCAAGTGTTCTCCTTGCTCGTTTACCTCTCGCCATTCAATCCTTCCAGAGTGTTCAAGACATCTCAGGAGATTCGTCTGTGTTCCAATTAATTTGAGGTTGTCACCTCATTCAAATATTTCAATTATTCCGGTGCATCATCTACCTGTTCAACATCCCTTTCCAACGGTGTTATATTTTAGTGGGCCCTAACCCACAGGTCTTTTCCCAGGATCTTACCTGACTCTTCTAATTCCCCCGGAGCTATTCTCAATTCTTTTCAAGTGTGACATAAGAATGAATTTCATCAGTCAGATGCCTTTCCAAGTTCGATTTCAAATCATTTCATTGTTGGCTTAACCTCTTCGCTTTTCATTCTCCGGAGTATCTCAGTAATTTTGGTGGTGTTTTCCGTCATCATTTGACGACTGAAGAAGAGTTTTTCCTCTAAATCTTGCCCGTTCTCTCGAAGTTTCACGGTTCTAGCTTCATGTTATCCTCTCGATTTATTCCATTTGCCAGATATTCTTTTCTTATCCATCTGGAGTATGTCAGGAGTTGTTTTTCCGTTTCTTTTCACCGGAGGCCATCATTCCAGCTACCATTATCCAATTATCCCGGTGCTTCATTCAAGTGCTTTTAATCAGATCGAGTTCTTCCCGTTTTCTTGCATCTAAATCCCCTCGAGCATATTTGTTCTTTAATTTCTTCCCGGTGATTCAGTCCCTTTCATCAGTCATTTTCATTTCTAACGGTGGTTCGTTCAAGATTCTTTTTCTTTGATTATCATTTCAATTCATTCGTTCTTTCCAATCCTACCGGTGGTTCATGAAGACTTTCTCAATTTTTGCGCCATTTTCCCCTTAATCCTTTTCAAGAAGAATAAGTAGAATGCAAAATCCTTTGCTTGTCATCAATTAAAGTTGATGAGGATAAGCATACAATAAATCTTATTCTTATTTCATCCAAGTGATTAATCCCTTCCTTCGGAGTTTGTTCTTGTTGAATAAATTCTAGTTCCAAGTGTTTTCATCTTTTATTTTCCAGAGTTCAAATTTCCTCAGCCATTTCATCGGAAACCTCCATCTAAATCACCGCAAGGCTTTAGTATTATTCTTTCTTCCTTCACTCTATCTCATCATCCTTTTGTACCGGAGTTCTTCATGGTGGTTCTTCATGATTTAATCTTTTCTTCAAGAGTTCATCAAGATTTTGTTGGTGGGTTCAAGTATCTTTTCTTCTCGCGTCTCGAAATGCAATTAATTCTCTGTATTCCCTTGAAGTGGAGTTTTGCAATTCTTCGTCCTTCTTAGTTATCCAATCATTTCCGTTTGTGGCCGGTTATTACCTTATGATCTTGAGACATTATCTGTAAGACCACAACAAGCTTATCCTTTCGTTGTTGATTTTCTCAACAAGTCCGTTCAAACCTTCCTTCTAAGTTCTTTTCATTCAATTCTTTCAATTCTTCCGGAGGCATTGTTTTGTTCTTCTCGTCAAGTGTCATTCCATCTTGTGAAGTTCGTGTTCTATTCTTTCCATGTTTAGTCGGAGTGCTGCCTAAATCGTTTCAGTCTTATTCGTTTCTTATCTCGTTCTAACCGGAGTGGTTTCATAGTCTATCTGATTCCGTGAGTTTTCGATGCTCGTCATTCTCGTCGTTCCTCTCTTATTCTCGAGTGTTCTCGATTCTTTGCTTCTTCTCTTGAGTTCTTGTTTCACCTCATCCCTTTTCCTTTCCGTCTCGGTCCTAAGATCTTGGGACGAGATCTCTTGTTAGTGGAGGAGTGTTGTAACGCCCCGGATTCAATGCGCCAGGTGTCCGCAAGTTATTCGCCGTCGTTGCCATGTCAGCTGCTTGCGTGTTGCATTTTGCCATGTCATCATCTGCATTTCATCCGCATGTTTTTCAAAACTTGCATCCGCTCGGGTTCTCCCGGTTCTCTCCATTGTCCGTTCGGAGTCCGGACCTCTCACGCGTGCCCGTTGCCCCTCTCAGACCTTGTTTTCATGTGCGGGTGTTAAACTTTCTCGGAATGGACCGAGTCTTGCCAAGCGGCCTTGGTACACCACCAGTAGACCGTCTGTCAAGTTTCGTGCCATTTGGAGGTCGTTTTATGCTCCAACGGTTAACCGCGTAGCCCGAAACCCCCCTTTCTCTTTGCAGCCCAACACCCCTCCAAAGTGGCCCAAAACCCATCTAACTCCCCTCCATGCTCTCGGTCGTTTGATCACGATCGCGTGGCCGAATACCGCTCCTCATTTGGACTCTCCTAGCTCCCTCTACCTATAAAAACGTCTTCCCCTTCCCATTTCCGGATCAATTTCCCCCCGAAACCCTAGCTCTTCCCCCGCCGCCACCGGACATGTCCACCCGCCGCTGGACAAAGTCCGCCGCCGCGCCCGCATCGAATCCAGCCTCGCCACATGGCGCCCCGTGCGTCCCCGCCGCCGCCGGCCCGCCCGGCCCGGGGCGGGCCCTCCTGGCCCATCCGGCCACGCCGCCGCCCCACGGCCCGCGCCCTCCCCGCGCCGCCCGACCCGCTGGCCCGCTCCGCCCGTCACCGCGGCCCCGCGCCGCCGCCCCCAGTCGCCTCCCTCCGACGTGCCTCCGCCGCCCCGGCGCCGCCGTGCCTCGCCGCCGCCGCGGACCTCCCCGCGGCTCGCCTCCCGCGCCCCGCCGCCGCGTCCTCTCGCTGGAGTGCGCCATGTCCCTTCGCCCGAGCGCGCCTCTTCTCGTCCTCCGGCCCCGCCGCCCATGGATCCGGCCGGCCCCGACTCCCTCCGGCCGTCCCGACCTCGCCGGCGCTGCTCCGGCCATCCTCCGGCAAGAGTCCCCGCCGTCCTCGCCGGATCTGGTCAGGTGGACCAGATCCACCACCTCATCCATCCAAACGCCCTCGCCCGCCCGGATCTCCTCGTCCCGGGTCCTCCTCGTCCACGTTTCGGAGGGGTATAAAATCTGCTAAGTCCCAGATATGTGTAATTTTCATGCCATGTTCGACCTGCCATATCTCTGTGCATGTAGCTCCGTTTTGTGCGTGTAATATGTCAAATTGTTCGTCTCAACGAGTACATCATTTCATTCCATTGCATCATGTTCATTTGAGATCATCTTGATTCCTGAATCATTGTTGCAAGAGTGCTTCATGATGTTGTCTGCTGTCTGTTAACAGAACGAGCTCTTTTGTCATTTTTGCCATGATTGATGTGTGCATCCTATGAGGTTGATGTCTACATGCGTTTTGATCTATGCCATGCCATCTTGACAGTGGTGTTTACCATGTATTTTTTTGATCAATGTGGTGACTAGCACAAGCATGCAAACTAGGCTTCGTGGTATTGCTGATTTTAGTCCCTGCTCTGCTGTTATTTTGATGTCATGTAAACATGATGCTACAGAGAGATCCATGCATATTTTGAGATACTTCAGTAAGGATGTTTTGAACATATGGTTGTTCTTTATCCATTCATGCCCCTGTTTGAAATTATGGAGTAGTGTAGAATGTCATTTTCGTGCTCTACTTTTGCTTCAAAATATTTCCTGGCAGATTATTTACATGTTATTCAATTTTGCCAAGGTTGTTGTAGTTGATCCTTGCATGCTATGAACTTGTTCTTGCCTTGGTTTGTTTCACAAACATGTCTTCTTGCTGATGCTATGCTTATCTTGTCATGCAATGACTTGTGGTGAGTGAATCGAGCTTGTTAAGTAGTGTACATGTTGTTACTGTTTTGCTAGGCTGAATCTGTTATTTCGTGATGCTATGTAAACCTGCTGCTACAAATCATTCTATGCATAATCTGGAGATGTTCACTAAATGTGTTTTGTTCTACATGTTATGCTCTATCCATTCATGCCCCTGGTAGCATTTATAGCTTGCTGTAACTTGTTCATATCTTGCTCCAAAGTTGCTTCATAATGTTGATGTCAGCCTGTTAACATTAAGTTCAGTTGTTGCCATGATTGTTGCTAGTGATCCATGCACCCTATGAAATTGCTCTTGCCATGTTTAGCTTCACAAACATGCCTCCTTACTGTTGGTTGCCTTGCCATGCCATCTATTGCTCTGTGGTGAGTGGTACAAGCTCACCAACATGCCAACTTATCGGTGTTCCTGCCATGTTTAAATCTGTAATATAACTTGCCATGTTGACATGGGTGCCATCATATTTTCTGATCCTTTTTGGCTCATGGTCAGTAAGGGAATTTTGATCTATGCATTTAGTAGATTCATGCCATGCCTTTGTTTTCCATTATAAGTTCCTGTAACCTGTTGTTTGATAGCTCTAAACATTGCAACCTGATGCTATTTTCTGCAAAGTCTGAACTGTTATTGTTTGCAATCTTGCCATGTGTGTTTGAGCATGTTCTAGTGATTTCTGGAGATAGCTCAGTGTTCATGTTTTGTAATGCTTTACATGTACATCATGCCCATGTCTTTTGTTTTCATATTGTGATGCTGTAGCATGTTGTTTTGATGCTTGCAATATGCCTAGTTGCTGTTTTGGACAACTTGTCCTTTAAACTTGTTTCATGTGTGTGTGTTGAACCGTTGCTCCGTTTTGAGTGTGCTCTATATGAAACTTGCTTAGAATTGCATGTAGCTTCATATTATCATGTTGCATCCTTGTTTTGGTGTGTTTGCTTGATGTTTGGGTGCTTTTTTGATCAATGCCATGTTTAACTTGTTTTGCTCATATCTTCTAGGCCGTAGCTCCGAACTAAATGATCTTTATATGTAACTTGACTAGAATCTCGTGTAGATCGTCTTTGTGCATCTTAACTTGCTGTTTAACAACTTGAACATAAGGTTTTTTCAGATCTGGACCAATTTCGAAATATGCATATGAGGACTTACCGGAATTGTTATATGTTGTTCCCGGCCTCATTTAAACTGGCCTTGATGTGTTGTTCTTGTTTGAATCATCTCTTGCCATGAGTAGCTTCATGTAGTCTTGTCATGCATCATGCTCGCTCGTGCATCATGCCTTGTTCATGTGTGGTGTGTTTACCATGTTGTGTGCTTCTTCTCGATAGTTTCCCATTTCGTTGCGATCGTGAGGATTCGTTCGTCTACGCTTGGTTCGTCTTCATGGCTTCATCTTCTTCATGGACTCGTTCTTCTTCCTTGCGGGATTTCAGGCAAGATGACCGCTACCCTAAATCTCATTACTATCATTGCTATGCTAGTTGCTTCGTTCTATCGCTATGTTGCGTTACCTATCTTTTGCTCATCAAGCCTCCCATATTGCCATGAACCTCTAACCTTTGACACCTTTCCAATGAAAACCATTGATTGGCCATGTTACCGCTTTGCTCAGCCCCTCTTATAGCGTTGCTAGTTGCAGGTGAAGTTGAAGATTACTCCATGGTGGACAGGATTTTGTTGGGATATCACAATATCTCTTATATTATTAATGCATCTATATATTTGGTAAAGGGTGGAAGGCTCGGCCTTATGCCTGGTGTTTTGTTCCACTCTTGCCGCCCTAGTTTCCGTCTTACCGGTGTTATGTTCCCGGATTTTGCGTTCCTTACGCGGTCGGGTGATTTATGGGACCCCCTTGACAGTTCGCTTTGAATAAAACTCCTCCAGCAAGGCCCAACATTGGTTTTACCATTTGCCTCACCACCACCTATATTTCCCTTGGGAGTAATTAACCCAAGGGTCATCTTTATTACAGCCCCCCCGGGCCAATGCTTGTCTAAGTGTTGGTCCAAACTAGAGCACCGTGCGGAACCATCCCTTGGCAACTTGGGTTACGTCGGTACCTGTACGCTTAGCTTATCCGGTGTTGCCCTGAGAACGAGATATGTGCAGCTCCTATCGGGATTGTCGGCACATCGGGCGGTCTTACTGGTCTTGTTTTACCATTGTCGAAATGTCTTGTAAACCGGGATTCTGAGTCTGATCGGGTCTTCCTGGGAGAAGGTATATCCTTCGTTGATCGCGAGAGCTTATCATGGGCTAAGTTGGGACACCCCTGCAGGGTATAATCTTTCGAAAGTCGTGCCTGCGGTTATTGGCAGATGGGAATTTGTTAATGTCCGGTTGTAGATAACTTGACACCAGATACAAATTAAAATGCATCAACCGTGTGTGTAGCTGTGATGGTCTCTTTTCGGCGGAGTCCGGGAAGTGAACACGGTCTTTGGGTTATGTTTGACGTAAGTAGGAGTTCAAGATCACTTCTTGATCATTGCTAGTTTCACGACCGTTCCGCTTGCTCTCTTCTCGCTCTTATTTGCGTATGTTAGCCACCATATATGCTTAGTCGCTGCTGCAACCTCACCATTTTACCCCTTCCTTTCCCTTTAAGCTTTGCTAGTCTTGATACCCATGGTAATGGGATTGCTGAGTCCTCGTGGCTCAAAGATTACTACAACAACAGTTGCAGGTACAGGTTATGCGATGATCTTGACGCGAGAGCGATGTTTGCTTGTATTGGAGTTCTTCTTCTGCTTCTTCTTCGATCAGGGGATAGGTTCCAGGTCGGCAGCCTGGGCTAGCAGGGTGGATGTCGTTTGAGTTTTTGTTTGTGTTTCATCCGTAGCCGGATGATGCTCTTATGTATTGTGATGTTGTATTCGTGTGGCATTGTATGCCTTATGTATGTATCCCCATCTATTATGTAATGTTGATGTAATGATATCCACCTTGCAAAAGCGTTTCAATATGCGGGTCTATCCTTGGTGGGACCTTCGAGTTCCTTTTGGATAGGGTCGCATATTGGGCGTGACATCAGTCAAGGGGTACAAGAATGATCCAGGAATAGATCATTGGAAAGTGGTCAAAAATTGTCCTTGGAGTAAATAAGGACATGTTTCTCGATTGTGGAGGTGATAAAGAGTTCGGTGTAAAGGGTTATGTCGATGCAAGCTTTAACACCTATCTGAATGACTCTGAGTAGCAAACCGGATACGTATAGTGGAGCAACCATTTGGAATAGCTCCAAGTGGAGCGCGGAAGCACCATTTACAATATGACATAGAGAATATCCGAAAGACATACGGATCTGAATGTTGCAGACCCGTTGACTAAAACCTCACTCACAAGCAAAACATGATCAAATCCCAGAACTCATTGAGTCTTAATCACATGGTGATGTGAACTAGTTTAGACACTAGTAAACTCTTTGGATGTTGGTCACATGGCGATGTGACCTATCAGTGTTAATCACATGGCGATGTGAACTAGATTATTGACTCTAGTGCAAGTGGGAGACTGTTGGAAATATGCCCTAGAGGCAATAATAAATTAGTTATTATTATTATATTTCCTTGTTCATGATAATCGTTTATTATCCATGCTATAATTGTATTGATAGGAAACTCAGATACATGTGTGGGTACATAGACAACACCATGTCCCTAGTAAGCCTCTAGTTGACTAGCTCGTTGATCAATAGATGGTTACAGTTTCCTGGCCATGGACATTGGATGTCGTTGATAACGGGATCACATCATTAGCAGAATGATGTGATGGATAAGACCCAATCCTAAGCCTAGCACAAAGATCGTGTAGTTCATATGCCAAAGCTTTTCTAATGTCAAGTATCATTTCCTTAGACCATGAGATTGTGCAACTCCCGGATACCGTAGGAATGCTTTGGGTGTACCAAATGTCACAACGTAACTGGGTGACTATAAAGGTGCACTACAGGTATCTCCGAAAGTGTCTGTTGGGTTGGCACGAATCGAGACTGGGATTTGTCACTCCGTGTAAACGGAGAGGTATCTCTGGGCCCACTCAGTAGGACATCATCATAATGTGCACAATGTGATCAAGGGGTTGATCACAGGATGATGTGTTATGGAACGAGTAAAGAGACTTGCCGGTAACGAGATTGAACAAGGTATCGGCATACCGACGATCGAATCTCGGGCAAGTACAATACCGCTAGACAAAGGGAATTGTATATGGGATTGATCGAATCCTCGACATCGTGGAACATGTGGGAGCCAACATGGGTATCCAGATCCCGCTGTTGGTTATTGGCTGAAGAGTTGTCTCGGTCATGTCTGCATGGTTCCCGAACCCGTAGGGTCTACACACTTAAGGTTCGATGATGCTAGGGTTATAGGGAATAGATATACAGGGTTACCAAATGTTGTTCGGAGTCCCGGATGAGATCCCGGACGTCACGAGGAGTTCCGGAATAGTCCGGAGGTAAAGATTTATATATGGGAAGTCTTGTTTTGGTTGCCGGAAAAGTTTCGCGCATTATCGGTATTGTACCGGGAGTGCCGAAAGGGGTACGGGGGTCCACCAGGGGGTCCACCTTCCCCGGGGGGCCACATGGGCTATAGGGGTGTGCGCCTTGGCCTATATGGGCCAAGGGCACCAGCCCCAAGAGGCCCATGCGCCAAGAGATAAGGGAAAGGGAGAGTCCTAAAGGGGGAAGGCACCTCCTAGGTGCCTTGGGGAGGATGGACTCCTCCCTAGTCACACCCTTCCTTGGAGGAAGGTCCAAGGCTGCACCCCCCCCCCTCTCCCTTGCCCCTATATATAGTGGAGGGGAGAGAGGGCAGCCGCACCTGAAGCCCTGGCGCCTCCCTCCCTCCCGTGACACCTCCTCCTCTCCCGCAGGTGCTTGGCGAAGCCCTGCAGGATTGCCACGCTCCTCCACCACCACCACACCGTTGTGCTGTTGCTGGATGGAGTCTTCCTCAACCTCTCCCTCTCTCCTTTCTGGATCAAGGCATGGGAGACATCACCGGGCTGTACGTGTGTTGAACGCGGAGGTGCCGTCCGTTCGGCACTAGGATCTCCGGTGATTTGGATCACGACGAGTACGACTCCTTCAACCCCGTTCTCTTGAACGCTTCCGCTTAGAGATCTACAAGGGTATGTGGATGCACTCTCCTTCCCCTCGTTGCTAGTTTCTCCATAGATAGATCTTGGTGACACGTATGAAAATTTTGAATTTCTGCTACGTTCCCCAACAACCTCTCCCTAGAGCAAAACATGATCAACACCAGAACTCTATGGGTGTTTGATTCATCACAATGTAACTAGATTATTGACTCTACTGCAAGTGGGAGACTGTGGGAAATATGCCCTAGAGGCAATAATAAAATGGTTATTATTATATTTCTTTGTTCATGATAATTGTCTGTTATTCATGCTATAATTGTGTTATCTGGAAATCGTAATACACGTGTGAATACATGGACCACAACATGTCCCTAGTGAGCCTCTAGTTGACTAGCTCGTTGATCAACAGATAGTCATGGTTTCCTGACTATGGACATTTGGATGTCATTGATAACGGGATCACATCATTATGAGAATGATGTGATGGACAAGACCCAATCCTAAGCATAGCTCAAAGATTGTGTAGTTCGTTTTTGCTAGAGCTTTTCCAAATGTCAAGTATCATTTCCTTAGACCATGAGATTGTGCAACTCCCGGATGCCGTAGGAGTGCTTTGGGTGTGCCAAACATCACAACGTAACTGGGTGACTATAAAGGTGCACTACGGATATCTCCGAAAGTGTCTGTTGGGTTGGCACGAATCGAGACTGGGATTTGTCACTCCGTATGACGGAGAGGTATCTCTGGGCCCACTCGGTAATGCATCATCATAATAAGCTCAATGTGACCAAGTGTCTGGTCACGGGATCATGCATTACGGTATGAGTAAAGTGACTTGCCGGTAACGAGATTAAACGAGGTATTGGGATACCGACGATCGAATCTCGGGCAAGTAACGTACCGATTGACAAAGGGAATTGTATACGAGATTGATTGAATCCTCGACATCGTGGTTCATCCGATGAGATTATCGAGGAGCATGTGGGAGCCAACATGGGTATCCAGATCCCGCTGTTGGTTATTGACCAGAGAGGCGTCTCGGTCATGTATGCATGTCTCCCGAACCCGTAGGGTCTACACACTTAAGGTTCGGTGACGCTAGGGTTGTAAAGATATTAGTATGCAGTAACCCGAAAGTTGTTTGGAGTCCCGGATGAGATCTCGGACGTCACGAGGAGTTCCAGAATGGTCCGGAGGTAAAGAATTATATATATGAAGTCAGGTTTCGGCCATCGGGAAAGTTTTGGGGGTCACCGGTATTGTACCGGGACCACCGGAAGGGTCCCAGGGGTCCACCGGGTGGGGCCACCTATCCCAGAGGGCCCCATGGGCTGAAGTGGGAGGGGAACCATCCCCTGGTGGGCTGGTGCACCCCCCTTGGGCCCCCCTGCGCCTAGGGTTGGAAACCCTAGGGGTGGGGGCGCCTCCACCTGGCTTGGGGGGCAAGTTTCCCCCCTGGCCGCCGCCCCCCTTGGAGATTGGATCTCCTAGGGCCGGCACCCCCCCCTAGGGGGCCTATATAAAGAGGGGGGAGGGAGGGAAGCCGCACCCATGCTCTTGGCGCCTCCCTCTCCCCACGCACCACCTCTCCCTCTCGCTGAAGCTTGGCGAAGCCCTGCCGAGATCGCTGCTGCATCCACCACCACGCCGTCGTGCTGCTGGATCTCCATCAACCTCTCCTTCCCCCTTGCTGGATCAAGAAGGAGGAGACGTCTTCCCAACCGTACGTGTGTTGAACGCGGAGGTGCTATCCGTTCAGCACTAGGATCATCGGTGATTTGGATCACGACGAGTACGACTCCCTCAACCCCGTTCTCTTGAACGCGTCCGCTCGTGATCTACAAGGGTATGTAGATGCACTCCTCTCTCGTTGCTAGATGAACTCCATAGATTGACCTTGGTGAAGCATAGAAATTTTTTATTTTCTGCAACGTTCCCCAACACCCCTATTTTTTGGTATGTTCCTAGAGAAAACTAAGTTGAAAGATGATAGTAGCAATGATGCGGACTGGGTCCATGATCTGAGGAATATCCTCATTGTTGCACAGAAGAATTATGTCCTTGATGCACCACTAGGTGACACGCATATTGCAGGAGCAGATGCAGACGTTATGAATGTTTGACAAGCTCGGTATGATGACTACTTGATAGTTTAGTGCGCCATGCTTTACGACTTAGAACCGGGACTTCAAAAACGTTTTGAACACCATGGAGCATATGAGATGTTCCAAGAGCTGAAATTGGAATTTTAGACTCATGCCCATGTCGAGAGGTATGAGACCTCTAACAAGTACTTTGCCTACAAGATGGAGGAGAATAGCTCAGCCAGTGAGCATGTGCTCAAAATGTTTAGGTACTACAATCGCTTGAATCAAGTGGGAATTAATCTTCCAGATAAGATAGTGATTGACAAGAGTTCTCTAGTCACAATCACCAAGCTACTAGAACTTTGTGATGGACTATAATGTGCAAGGGATGACGAAAATTATTCCCAAGATTTTCGCGATGCTGAAATCAACGAAGGTAGAAATCATCAAAGAGCATCAAGCGTTGATGGTTAACAAAACAACCAATTTCAATAAAAAGGGCAAGGGACAGAAAAGGGAACTTCAAGAAGAACAACAAACAAGTTGCTGCTCCCATGAAGAAGCCCAAAGCTAGACCCAAGCCTGAAACTGAGTGCTTCTACTACAAAGGAAATGGTCACTGGAAGCGGAACTGCCCCAAATACTTGGCGGATAAGAATGATGGAAAAGTGAACAAATTCATATTTGATATACATGTTATAGATGTGTACTTTACTAATGTTCATAGTAGCCCCTGGGTATTTGATATCGGTTCAGTTGCTAAGATTAGTAACTCGAAACATGAGTTGCAAAATGAACATAGACTAGTTAAGGGCGAGGTGATGATGTCTGTTGGAAGTGATTACAAGGTTGATAAGATCACCATCGCACACTCCCTCTACCTTCAGGATTAGTGTTGGACCTAAGTAAATGTTATTTGGTGTTTGTGTTGAGCATGAATATGATTGGATCATGTTTATTGTGATATGGTTATTCATTTAAGTCAGAGAATAATTGTTGTTCTGTTTACATGAATAAAACCTTCTATGGTCATACACCCAATGTAAATGGTCTATTGAATCTCGATCGTAGTGATACACATATTCATAATATTGATGCCAAAAGATGAAAAGTTGATAAGATAGTGCAACATATTTGTGGCACTGCGTTTAGGTCATATTGGTGTAAAGCGCATGAAGTAACTCCATGCGGATGGACTTTTGGAATTACTTGATTATGATTTGATAGTTGCGAACCATGCCTCACGGGCAAGATGACTAAAACTCCGTTCTCCGGAACAATGGAGCGAGCTAATGACTTATTGGAAATAATACATACCGATGTATGCAGTCCGATGAGTGTTGAAGCACCCAGCGGGTATTGTTATTTTCTGACCTTCACAGATGATTTGAGTAGGTATGGGTATATCTACTTAATGAAACACAAGTATGAACATTTGAAAAGTTCAAAGAATTTCAAAGTGAAGTGGAGAATCACCGTAACAAGAAAATAAAGTTTCTACGATCTGATCGCGGAGGCGAATATTTGAGTTACGAGTTTGGCCTTCATTAAAAATAATGTGGAATTGTTTCACAACTCACGCCACCTGGAACTCCAGTGTAATGGTGTGTCCGAATGTAGTAACCGTACTTTATTAGATATGGTGCAATCTATGATGTCTCTTACCAATTTACCACTATCATTTTGGGATCATGCATTAGAGACAACTGCATTCACGTTAAATAGGGAACCATCTAAATCCGTTGAGACGACATCATATGAACTGTGGTTTGGCAAGAAACCTAAGTTGTCGTTACTTAAAGTTTGGGGATGCGATGCTTATGTCAAAAGGCTTCAGCCAGATAAGCTCGAACACAAATCCGATAAGTGAGTCTTCATAGGATACCCTAAAGAAACTATTGGTTACACCTTCTACCACAGATCCAAAGGCAAGATCTTTGTTGCTAACTTTGGGTCCTTTCTAGAGAAGGAGTTTCTCTCGAAGGAAGTGAGTGGGAGGAAACTAGAACTTGATAAGGTAAATGTACCTTCTCCCGAATTGGAAAGTAGCTCATCACAGAAAACCGTTCCCGTGATGCCTACACCAACTAGAGAGGAAGCTAATGATGATGATCATGAAACTTCGGATCAAGTTACTACTGAACTTCGTAGGTCGACCAGAGCATGATCCGCACCAGAGTGGTACGGTAATCATGTTTTGGAAGTCATGTTACTAGGCCAAGGTGAACCTACGAACTATAAAGAAGCTATGATGAGCCCAGATTCTGACAGATGGCTAGAGGCCATGAAATCTGAGATAGGATCCATGTATGAGAACAAAGTGTGTACTTTGGTGGACTTGCCCGATGATCAGCAAGCCATAGAAAATAAATGGATCTTCAAGAAGAAAACTGACGCTGATGGTAATGTTACTGCCTACAAAGCTCGACTTATCGCAAAAGGTTTTTGACAAGTTCAAGGGGTTGACTACGATGAGACTTTCTCACCCGTAGCGATGCTTAAGTCCGTCTGAATCATGTTAGCCATCGCCGCATTTTATGATTATGAAATCTGGCAAATGGATGTCAAAATTGCACTCCTTAATGGATATCTCAAAGGAGAGTTGTATATGATGCAACCAGAAGGTTTTGTCGATCCTAAAGGTGCTAACAAAGTGTGCAAGCTCCAGCAATCCATCTATGGACTGGTGCAAGCATCTCGGAGTTGGAATATACGCGTTGATGAGGTGATCAAAGCATATGATTTTATACAGACTTATGGTGAAGCCTGTATTTACAAGGAAGTGAGTGGGAGCTCTGTAGCATTTCTGATATTATATGTGGATGGCATATTATTGATTGGAAATGATATAGAATTTCTGGATAGCATAAAAGGATACTTGAATAACAATTTTTCAATGAAAGACCTCGGTGAAGCTACTTATGTATTGGGCATCAAGATCTATTAGAGATAGATCAAGATGCTTAATAGGACTTTCACAAAGAACATACCTTGACAAGAATTTGAAGAAGTTCAAAATGGACCACTCAAAGAAAGGGTTCTTGCCTGTGTTGCAAGGTATGAAGTTGAGTAAGACTCAAAGCCTGACCACGGCAAAAGATAGAGAGAGAATGAAAGTCATTCCCTATGCCTCGGCCATAGGTTCTATAAAGTATGCCATGATGTGTCCCAGACCTGTTGTGTACCTTACCATGAGTTTGGCAAGGGGGTACAATAGTGATCCAGTAGTAGATCACTAGACAGCGGTCAAAATTATCCTTAGAGGACTAAGGAAATATCTCTCGGTTATGGAGGTGATAAAGAGTTCATGGTAAAGAGTTACATCGATGCAAGCTTTTACACTGATCCAGATGACTCTGAGTCTCAATATGGATACATATTGAAAGTGGGAGCAATTAGCTAGAGTAGCTCCATGTAGAGCATTGTAGACATAGAAATTGTGAAATACATACGGATTTGAATGTGGCAGACTCATTGACTAAACCTCTCTCATAGGCAAACATGATCACACCTTAGTACTCTTTGGGTGTTAATCACATAGCGATGTGAACTAGATTATTGACTCTAGTAAACTCTTTGGGTATTGGTCACATGGCGATGTGAACAATGGGTGTCAATCACATGACGAACTGGACTAGATTATTGACTCTAGTGCAAGTGGGTGACCGAAGGAAATATGCCCTACAGTCAATAATAAAGTTGTTATTTTATATTTACTTATTCATGATAAAGTTTTATTATTCATGCTAGAATTGTATTGATCGGAAACTTAAATGCATGTGTGAATACATAAAAAAATACCATGTCAATGAGCCTCTACTAGACTAGCTCATTGATCAAAGATGGTTAAGGTTTCCTAACAATGGATATGTGTTGTCATTTGATAATGGGATCACATCATTAGGAGAATGATGTGATGTACAAGACCCATCCGTTAGCTTAGCATATTGATTGTTCAATTTATTGTTATTGCTTTCTTCATGTCAAATACATATTCCTTCGAATATGAGATTATGCAACTCCCGGATACCGGAGGAATGCCTTGTGTGCTAACAAACGTCATAACGTAACTAGGTGATCATAAATATGCTCTACAGGTATCTCCGAAGGTGTTTGTTGAGTTGGCATGGATCAAGATTAGGATTTGTCACTCCGAGTATCGAAGAGGTATCTCTGGGCCCTTTCAGTAATACACATCATAAGCTTGCAAGCAAATGACTAAGGAGTTAGTCACGAGGTGATGTATTACAGAACGAGTAAAGAGACTTGCCGGTAACGAGATTGAACTAGGTATGAAGATACCGGCGATCGAATCTCGGGCAAGTAACATATTGATGGACAAAGGGAATTACGTACGTTGTCATAACGGTTCGACCGATAAAGATCTTCGTAGAATATGTAGGAGCCAATATGGGCATCCAGGTTCCGCTATTGGTTATTGACCGGATAGGTGTCTCGGTCATGTCTACATAGTTCTCGAACCCGTAGGGTCTACACGCTTAACGTTCGATGACGATATAGTATTATATGAGTTATGTGATTTTGCGATCGATTGGTGTTTGAAGTCCCGGATGAGATCACGGACATGACGAGGAGTCTCAAAATGGTAGAGAGGTAAAGATTGATATATAGGACGGTGGTATTCGGACACCGAAAGTCTTTCGGAGGGTACCGGGTACTTATTGGATCACCGAAAGGGGTTCTGGGCACCCCCAGCAAAAGATATGGGCCTTATGGGCGAAGAGGGGGAAATGCACCATCCACGAGGGGCTGGTGTACCCCCCATATGGGCAGGCCTAAGGAGGATAAGGGAAGGGGAGAAGGGAAAGGTAAGTGTGGATTAGGATTCCCACTTCCTTCGCTCTCCCCCCCCCCCTTTCCTTCCCCCTCCAACAAACATGGCAGGGGGGCGCGACCAAGGGCAGGAGCCCAAGTAGGATTTCAGACCTACTTGGGGAGCCCCTTGGCCTCTCCCCTCTCTCTCCCACCTATATATATGAGGAGGGGGGCACCTAGCACACCCCATACAATTGCCTAGCCGTGTGCAGCGCCCCCTCCACCGTTTACACCCTCAGGTCATATTTTCGTAGTGGTTAGGCGAAGCCCTGTGGAGATCACTTCACCATCACCATCTGAAAGGATCGACAAGAGGTGTCTAGAGGGGGTGAATAGACTCTAAGTAAGAAAAGTTGCAGTTTTTAATCTCTTTAAGTTGAAATGGAGTTTTGGCACAAGTTTTAACATTCACAATACATATCAAGGAATCATGGCAAGAGTATATGAGCAGCGGAAAGTAAAGAATGCAAATTGCAGGAATGTAAAGGGATGGTATTGGAGTGTGCAAATGCAATTTGGAGACACGGAGATTTTTTATCCGTGGTTCCGATAGGTGGTGCTATCGTACATCCACGTTGATGGAGACTTCAACCCATGAAGGGTAACGGTTGCGCGAGTCCATGGAGGGCTCCATCCATGAAGGGTCCACAAAGAAGCAACCTTGTCTATCCCACCATGGCCGTCGCCCATGAAGGACTTGCCTCACTCAGGTAGATCTTCATGAAGTAGGCGATCTCCTTGCCCTTACAAACTCCTTGGTTCAACTCCACAATCTTGATGGAGGCTCCCAAGTGACACCTAACCAATCTAGGAGACACCACTCTCCAAGAGGTAATAGATGGTGTGTTGATGATGAACTCCTTGCTCTTGTGCTTCAAATGATAGTCTCCCCAACACTCAACTCTCTCTCACAGGATTTGGATTTGGTGGAAAGAAGATTTGAGTGGAAAGCAACTTGGGGAAGGCTAGAGATCAAGATTTATGTGGTAGGAATGGAATATCTTGACCTCAACACAAGTGTAGGTGGTTCTCTCTTAGAAAATGTATGTTGGAAGTGTAGGCATGTTCTGATGGCTCTCTCCACGAATGAAGAGTGGGTGGAGGGGTATATATAGCCTCCACACAAAATCTAACCGTTCCACACAATTTACCAAACTCGCTGGGACCGAATCGTGAAACTCGGTCAGATCGATTTAGTTCATAATGTGACCGTTAGGCATTTTGGTGGGATCGATATGATCAACTCGGTAGGACCGATGTGCTAGGGTTAGGGTAAAGCCTCAACTCAGTTTGACCGATTACACAAACTCAATGGGGCCGATTTGGGTAATAAGCGAAACAGAGAGTTGGCTAGGCAAACTCGGTGGGACCGATTGCGTATCTCGGTGGGACCGAAATTATTGCAATAGGCTACAGAGAGTTTGCAAGCCCATCTCGGTGAGACCGAGATCCCATCGGTGAGACCGACTTGATTAGGGTTTCTGGCAGTGGCTATGTCAACTGAACTCGGTAGCGCCGGATAGAAAGTTTCGGTGGGTCTGAGTTTGACTTTTGGTTTGGGACATATGTGGATGTGAGAAAGTAGTTGAGGGCTTTGGAGCATATCACTAAGCACTTTGAGCAAGCAAGCCATTAAGCAACACCTCATACCCTCTTAATAGTATTGGCTTTCCTATGGACTCAATGTGATCTTGGATCACTAAAAGTAAAATGTAGAGTCTTATGCTTTGAGCTTGAGCTAATCCTTTGTCCTTAGCATCTTGAAGGGGTTCCACATCTGCTAGTCCATGCCACTCCATTGTTGAGCTTATCTTAAACATACTAGGTAAGAGTATTAGTCCAACAAGAGATATGTTGACATTAATTACCAAAATCACCCAGGGAGCACTTGTTCTTCCAATCTCCCCCTTTTTGGTAATTGATGAAAACAAGCATCAAAGCTTTGGATAAAGATATAGAGAATAACAAGTAAAGCTTTGGAAAGACATGTAACATGCATAGGCTCCCCCTACATGTATGCAATCTTGTAAATATGGAATATAGGAGCATGTGAATGCATAAGCATGACAGAGTAAGCAATGTGTTACATGTATCTTGGCTATATGCATCAGAGCAAATGATGTGAATATAGGAAATGTACCTTCATGCTCATGAGTCCTTCTTGCAAACAGTATGTACATCAGCAAGAAATCCTCATACACATGATTGTGATGCATATACTTACCTTGTGGTCTTGAGTTGGCTTAGGAAGGAATGAACCTGCGTAAACAAGGTTAGATAACACAGATACACCTACTAGCCAGAGAAAACAAAAGAAACCACCAGAGTACCAAGACTAGGATGACATGCAGAGAGTGAGTACTGAGTACCCCATTGGATATAGACATGTCCCCAAAGATAAAGATGTGCAATGAATTCAAGGATTTCCTTCCCTTAGAAGCCTTGCTCCCCCTGAATCTAGCATGGGATACTGGGAGAAGATAGGGAACAGAAAATCAGAGCAAAGAAAAGAAACAGAGCTAATGCAAGCAATCAAATATGAACATGTCTTTCCCCTCTTAAAGACATGTGACTTCTCTCCTCTTGAACACCAAGCATCTGGGGTCTTTTGAAGTGATACTACTGTATCCTTGTAGAAGAAATCTCTCCCCCTGAGTATTTTCTCCCCCTATAGAAATGATTAAGCTTTGATGTGATCTCTCTCTCCCCCTTTGACATCAATTTCCAAGAAGGGTTCTTCTGGATTTTTGTTATAAATGGTTTGGTCCTTGAGTCATAGAGCAAAGCAACAAGTCGAATGTGATGCTGGTAGAGGACAAGAATCATTGAGTGGAGCTGGATCAAAAAGAATGCAGGAACAAGTGGCAAGCTGTCTTTCCTGCAGTGAAATCGGTGGCACCGAGTTGTGTGCTTCGGTTGCACCGAAAGAATTCAGTTGGACCGAAAACAACAGACTGGTGGGACCGAGTTCATCATAGAGAAAACACTTGTCACCTCAGCTCACTAGTCAAGTAAGATCTCACAAGGATTTGCAAGGAATTAACTGAAAGATTTGCAAAGAATTGGATGCAGAGAATGCAGAACAAAAAGAAACAGAAAAGAAATCTAGATGAAGTTTTTTCTGAAAGGGGAAACAAATATGCATGAGACAAATGCAAGAGCACAGAAAAGAACACTAGAGAACTTCATCTAGAATTGGCCGGCGACAATGTCACCTATGTTAGAGTATATTGACTTAGGAGTCAAGTGAGATCACTTGATCATAGGCCATACTCATCGTTTAAGCTCAAAATGGGGTTACCATTTTTTGTTTAAGCATTTTGATGTATTCACATCTTGTTGAGTTGCTTTGACTCATGACTCGGAGTAAAGCTTCTCTAAGATGGAATAACATACCTTGGGTGGTGGTGTTGATCGTGATCATGTAGTTGAACTTGTGTGGGTTGCTCAAGGTTGATGTAGCTCATCAAGAGTTGGGAGCTCCACTTGGAATTTGAGTTCATCTACCTACATGAGTTAGTTGCAAGGAAGAGCACTTGTGTATCCAAAATGACAATCATAAAACTCAATATAGAATTTTTCAAAGGATATGTTTGAAGGGTTTTGTGCTTCCTTGTCTTCAACCACCATTGTGTAGAGACTTGGTGATGTAGAAATTTGCTCAAGATGTGAGTTGTCACGACCGGTTTTTCTCAATAAAAATATTTATTGAGAAAACCAATCTTTAAGTCCCAGTATAGGAAAAGTCATCCTTTCTGGTAGACAAAAGCTTGATAAGCAGAGAACCAGTAGCATCAAATATATTACAGGGTTGAGCTGATGTCGCTCAACAATTTATTACAGACTCGCCAATATTGTACATATGGGCGGATATGACACAGGGGTGGGGTGGCATCCTACTAGCTCGAGGGAAAAGTGGTGGTGGATAACTTGACTTCTACTGGCAGTACATCGAGCGTCGAGGTGAGGCTCGATGAATTTATTCGGGGTTGCGGAAGCAGATAATACAATGATCAAGACAGGATCGCACGAGACTGACTGGGACTCCTCTAGGCGTCGGACTCGCTATCAAACTCGTCATCCAAGAGATCGCCTTCATCAGCATCTGGCCAAAACAACAAGCCAGGTGAGTACTTGAAAGTACTCGCAAGACAGTTCGGACAAAAGATATAATCAATGAATGCATGCATGCGTCATGAATAAAGGATGATGCTCATAACAATGATAAGAATTTCAGGACTTGATAAATAAAATAATAAAAAGCTGAAAAAAACCGATCGGGTGTCTGGAGCGACGCCTCGAAAGGTAAATAAATAAAATGCATGCCGCAGTCGGGCGTCTAAGCGACACCACATAAAGGGCTTTAAAATAAATGCCACAGTCGGACATCTGGGCGACATCACATAAAGGGCTTTAAAAGAAATGCCACAGTCGAACGTCTGGGCGACATCACATAAAGGGCTTTTAAAAGAAAGGCCACAGTCGGACGTTTGGGCGACATCACATAAAGGGCTTTAAAAAGAAATACTGCAGTCGGACGTCTAGGCGACATCACAGACAGGGCTTTAAAAGAAATACCGCAGTCGGATGTCTGGGCGACATCACAGAAAGGGCTTAAAAAGAAACACCGCAGTCGGACGTCTGGGCGACATCACAGACAGGGCTTTAAAAGAAATACCACCGTCAGACGTCTGGGCGACATCACAGACAGGGCTTATAACAAAAGTAAATAACAGGTCCGCCACCGTCGGACGTCTGAGCGACATCACAGACAGGGCTTATAATAAAAGTAAATAACAAGTCCGCCACCGTCGGACGTCTGAGCGACATCGCAGACAGGGCTTATAATAAAAGTAAATAACAATTAGTCCATCCACAAGAATAATCTTTTAACCGGATTTATCACACATAAATCCCACCGGAGTTTTGTCACTGAGGCTGATACCTGACAAGATAAGATAGTTATAGTACTCGAACAAAGTACAAGATAATCGAAAGGTTGAGACTCTGCAGAGTTTGGAAGAACTGAACACAGCCAACGGATTTCCGTAGTCACGAAGGACTAGTTCCGTTTATGGTTTTTCGGTAGAAACAAATTTAACTAGTACACACCCATTTCACCTCATGTTGCCAGGAATCACCCTGGCCAACGTCCAAGAAAAACTTTGAGACGGGGAGGCTACAACCTCGAATAGCATGGGATCAAATTTCTTTACGCGCGCTCTAAGGGGTGCCCCCCTCTCGGTCCCAACCGGAAACACCCATGCCCCCTGACCGGATGACGGGCTTTAATCCAGGGCCATGGAACCCTCATCCCGGCCTCTCCACTTGGTGTGTACCAGGAAAATGATTTGCAACTTACTATGCCATATTCCTTTCGGAAAACATGTGACAGTATAGGGTGGAATGAATGGGAATGTGAATGGTGTCATGACGACACGGAAGTCAAATAATTCGGCATAAGACTGGCATGTCACAACACTGCCATCTTACCCATCCTCATACCAACACATGGCTTTGCAAATATGTATCCAACAACATAATGCTTTCCGAAAACATACTCTCCGATTATGTGCATGAGATATATCATGCAAAGTGATGTTCATAAACATGCCATGACTATACTAGAATGCAAACATGCAACAACACTCATCATATCAAGAGTTCAAACATGCTTGCCTGGTTTGGAGTAGTCGGAGTCTAACTGTGCGAAGTTTGCCGCTCCGTCACCTCCTCTGGTATCTACGGTATAAAGAAAATACGCACGTAACGTGCATACCGTGAGTGTACAGAAAAGTGTTCCAAATCTTTTTCAAATAAATATGATAAAAAACTAGACAAAAATCTAAAGAGAACAGAAGAAGAATCACTCAAAAATTCCCTTCTGTTAAAAAGTTATAAGTGTTTTAACCCAAGGACTCATCTGTAATGAAACAGAAAACTTCCAGGGGGTTCTGCGGAAAAGTACAGATAACGTTTCGTTTAAGCAGAATAAAAACAACGGCTGTGAGGCTGACAGGCGGGCCCCACCTATCGGGTTTGAAAGTTCAAACAGAGGAACAAAGCGCGATGGCGCCCGAGAGGTGCGGTGGTCGCCGGCGGCGATCCACGACGAGGCAAGGTGATCGGAGTGTACCTTCGAGATCAGTGCACTGTTCCGCGTCTGTGGGTGGTGGTGGTGGTCGCCGGCGAGCACTGTGTCGACGGCGGCCCTAGCTCCGGCGGACGGCGGTTCGGGCAGTCGTGGGTCTCGTCGGAGGGTAATGCGGAGATGAAATTGAGGAGGGGGTTAGACTTGCGGTAGCATGAGGGGGTAGTTGACGTGATTAGGGTGCCGGAGAAGGCCTCACCGGAGTGAATCGTGGTGGAGGCCGAGGTGGAATGGGGTGGCCAGAGCTGGGGAAGAGGACCTCCTCGGGGTCCCCCTGGTGGCCTGGCAGGGTGCTGGTGAGGTGCAAAGGGGGTGTGTGCTCGAGGGCGAGCTCGGGAGCCCTTTATCTAGGCGGTCCGAGGCGGTGGCCGAGAACGGGATTCTCCGGCGAAGTTTACGGCGACGCGGGGCATTGGTCGGGGTGGTTTAGAGGTTGAGCGCCGTCGTGCGGGTCCACTGACTCCATTTTGGTGCTAAGCGCGTCGGGATACGGAGGTTTAGGGGGAGCTCGACGGAACGGGGCTGTGCGGGCCCGTCGGCGGCAGGGAGCGCGCTCTACATGTGCCGCGCCACGGCGACGGTGCTGCATGCGTGCGCTGGCAAGGAGGTGGCCACGCGGAGCCGCCAGGTCGCTTGGGTGGCGCCGAACAGCGTTGAGCCGCCGTTCTGCTTTCTGTCGGCCGCTACGGCGCTACGGCCGCCGCAGGACACGCCGGCGCAGGCGGGCCAGGGCGCCACCGATGCCAGGGAGGCGCCAAGTGCGCGTGCGGGGTGCTGTCCAGGGGGAAGGGGCCATGCGCAACGTGCCAGAGTGCACTGTCGACGCGTGACTGAATTCTGACGAAGGAAAAAGACACTGAATGTCTGAATTTTTCTGAATATGACTATAACAGTGCATGCAAGGTGTTCGACAGAATGTTCCAGGTATGTAGGGATTTTTCCTTGAGCTGGTTTTTGGTGGAGGGGCCTCTCATTGCACCTAGAGGCTGCCTGAATATTTGTGGAATTTTTGGAGAGGTGTAGATATGAATTTCACCAAATTTGTCAAATCTGGTCCAAACTTGCAGTGGGTGTAATTTGAAATATTTGAACAGGAGAAGAGTGGATCAAGATGGTTCTGGGTTGAGGGTTCAAAGGACTATCCAGGGGTGTTGAGTTGAGGTCAAAAATCAAGAGCATTAGGGTACTTGCTTTGTAATCCACCTAGGTTCAAAAGAGAAGACAGAATTATTTTGGGAGGGAAAATAGTTGGAATAAAATCCAAAAATGGATTTTATTAGCTTTGACAGAATGTTAGGGTTGAACTATAGTGGGAGGAAAGGTTTTGGGAAAATTTTACCATGGGTGGCATGGAAAAATCTGGAAGGGATCAAAATCAAATAAAAACCCAAAACAAAAAGGGGGTTTTCATTTCAAATGAAACCAAAACCAGGAAAAGGATTTATGAGAGGTCAAACTTAGAAGATGGTTTTTAGGAAGGGTTTAAATGACCTTCTTTCAAACCAAGCAAGGGTTCTTTCAAAAAAAATTCACAAAAATTTTGGAGTGCCACAGCACCTACCCCCTTAGGAAAAATCTCGTCCCCGAGATTTCAGCTGATCCTTAAACAGGTGTGGGTGCTCTGTCCGAAGAAAGTCCTCGCTCTCCCAAGTTGCTTCATTCTCGGTGTGATTGCTCCATTGAACTCTGAAAAACTTAATGGTTTTCTGTCGGGTCCTCCTCTCAGATTCTTCCAATATTTTCATCGGGTGCTCCCGGTAAGTGAGGTCTGGTTGTACGTCAATATACTCATGTGAAACTTGCTTCTCTAGGTTGCTTATGTATTTTCTCAACTGCGAGATGTGAAACACGTTGTGGATACCGGATAAGTCTCCGGGCAGGTCCAGCTGGTAGGCTACCTTGCCTTGCCGGGCCACTATATGAAATGGTCCGATGAATCTTGGTGCTAGTTTCCCCTTAATCTTGAATCATTGCAGACCCTTCATAGGAGAAACTCTCAGGTATACCAATTCTTCGGGTTCAAAACTGATTTCTCGATGCTTTCGGTCGTAATAACTCTTTTGTCGACTTTGAGCTGTTTTGAGTCGTTCTCTAATCATCTTAACTTTCTCCTCGGCCTCTCTGAGCATATCTGGGCCAAAAATATGGCTGTCTCCTGTCTCTAACCAATTTAGCGGGGTACGACATCTTCTCCCATATAGAGCTTCAAAGGGTGCCATTGTAAGCTGTCTTGATAGCTGTTGTTGTATGCGAATTCTGCATATGGCAAACTTTCTTCCCAAGTGTTCCCGTAGGTGAGAACACAAGCTCTTAGCATGTCTTCTAAGATTTGGTTTACGTGTTCTGTTTGTCCATCGGTCTGGGGATGGTATGCGGTACTGAAGGCCAGTTGGGTTCCCAGTGCCTGTTGTAGGTGATCCCAGAATGCAGAGACGAACTATGTGCCTCTATTGGAGATAATAATCTTAGGGACTCCATGAAGGCAGACGATACGAGCAAGATAAAGTCTGGCTAGTCTCTGAGTGGTGTAAGTTGTTTTTACCGGAATAAAATGTGCCACCTTGGTTAATCTGTCGGTTATGACCCATATGGCATTGTTTCCGTGTTGTGATCGGGGCAGTCCAACGATAAAGTCCATTCCAATCTCGTCCCATTTCCACTCGGGTATCTTATTTGGCTGTAACAGTCCGGCTGGTTTCTGGTGCTCGGCCTTGATACGCTGACAAGAGTCACAGGATGCAATGAACGTGGCTATATCTCTCTTCATACCGTGCCACCAAAAATTTTCCTGAAGGTCTTTGTACATCTTTGTCCCTCCAGGATGAATTGAATACGGAGCTGTGTGACTTTCAGTTAATATCTGCTGTTTGAGGTCCTTGACATTTGGTACGCATAGCCTTTCTCCGTACCACAATATTCCCTGCTCATCTATGTTGAATTCTGAGGCTTTTCCCAAACTCACTTTTCTTTTTATGCCCTCAACGCTGGGGTGTCCGTGCTGGGCTACCTTGATACTTTTCATTAGTGTAGGCCGTAGCTCTATATTCGACACGCTGCCCTCGGTAACCATTATTATATTGAGTCGGGCAAATTCTTGTTGAAATTCTGGCCTCAATTTTGGGATATTGTCATTGTCTGTGCTGGGATTTCGACTAAGTGCATCTGCCACAACATTTGCTTTTCCGGGATGATAGTGGATTCCAACATCATAATCCTTCACCAATTCTAACCAGCGTCGTTGCCGTAAATTTAACTCTGGCTGTGTGAAAATATACTTAAGACTCTTATGGTCTGTGTATATCTCGCAATGATTCCCAAGTAGGAAGTGTCTCCATTCCTTGAGTGCATGGATGACTGCTGCCAATTCCAAGTCATGAGTGGGATAATTTTCCTCATGCTTGCGTAGTTGTCTGGAGACATACGCAACTACCTTGCCTTCTTGCATTAATACGCATCCGAGGCCTTTCCGGGATGCGTCACAATATACCTCAAAGTTCTTGTGTATATCTGGCACAATTAGCACTGGTGCCGTTGTTAATTTTCTTTTTAGCTCTTGGAAGCTTTTCTCACATGCTTCTGTCCATTCAAATTTCTTGCCTTTCTTGAGCAATTGTGTCATGGGCTTGCTATAGTGGAGAATCCTTCAATAAATCTCCGATAATAGCCTGCCATTCCCAAGAAACTCCGTATGTCCGTTACGTTAGCTGGCGGTTTCCAGCCAAGTACGGCCTTGACTTTTTCCGGATCTACTGCAATACCTTCTTGGGTTAGCACGTGGCCCAGAAAACCCACTTGCCTTAGCCAAAATTCACATTTGCTGAATTTGGCGTACAGTTGATGTTTCCTGAGTTCTCCGAGTACAATCCTGAGATGTTCAGCGTGCTCTTCTGGTGTTTTGGAATATATCAGAATATCATCGATGAACACCACAACAAACTTGTCCATATACTTCATAAATACTTTGTTCATGAGGTGAACAAAATATGCGGGGGCGTTGGTTAGCCCAAAAGGCATTACGGTGAACTCATACAGCCCATATCTGGAGGTAAATGCGGTCTTGGGAATATCTTCTGTTCGTACTTTTAACTGGTGGTATCCCGATCTCAAATCAATTATCGAGAAGACTTTGGCCTGTGCGAGCTGATCGAATAAATCATTTATTCGGGGCATTGGGTATTTGTTCTTGATTGTGACCATGTTGAGAGCTCGATAATCAATACACAACCTCATTGTTCCATCCTTCTTCTTGGCAAATAAAATTGGAGAACCCCAAGGTGAGGAGCTAGCTCGTATGTATCCTTTCTCCAATAATTCTTTTATTTGCTTCTTCAACTCTACCAATTCGGATGGTGCCATTCTGTAAGGTTTCTTGTAAATAGGAGTGGTTCCGGGTGCTAGCTCAATGCTGAATTCTATCTCTCGGTCTGGTGGCATGCCTGGTAGTTCTTCTGGAAATACATCTGGAAATTCACATACCACTGGAACCTTGTTCAGCTCAGAAACATCCACCTTGTTTAATCTAGGTTGCTGAGGTATTTGTCTTTCTCTGGCTGAAACTTTTATTTTCTTCCCTTGATGGTGGGTGAGGATCACGGTACGGTTGAAGCAGTCAATAAAACCTTTGTTGGTTGTCAACCAATCCATTCCTAGGATGACATCCAGTCCTTTGCTCTCCAGTACAATAAGGTTGGCGTAAAAATTCAATCCTTCAAATTCAATAACCACACCTTGACAGTAATTCTGGGTCACTTGCTTAATTCCAGGGGACTTGACTATCATTGATTTTTCCAAGGGAAGTATCAAAAAATTATTTTGCAAAGCAAAACTTTTCGAAACAAATGAGTGAGAAGCTCCAGAATCAAACAAAACCGTGGCAGGTATTGTGTTGACGGGGTACGTACCGAGTACGATATCTGGGGCGTTCTGTGCTTCCTCTCGGGTCACGTGGTTCAAGTGACCTTTCTGGTGGTTGTTGTTGGGGTTGAAATTGCTTCGCATTGGTGCTGAATTATTTCCACCATTATTGAGCTTCGGGTTTGAGTTCCTTGGCTTGGGACACTGCTTGGCATAGTGCCCTTCTTCTCCACAAGCATAACAGGTAACGCCTGGGCGATAGGTGAATTCCTTGTCCCTTGCATGGAAATTCTTGGTTGGACGTGAATTATTCACCGGGGTTTTGTGTGAATCCCCCTTCTGAAATTCCTTCTTGCTCCTGTGATTGCGAGAAAAATTAGTCTGGTCCCTTTTCCGTTTGCGGATATCTTCCAGGCTACGTTGCTCATTTTCCAGGGTAATGGCCTTATCCACCAGTGTTTTAAAATCTGGAAAGGTGTGCACAACTAGCTGGCACTTAAGGGCGGGTGCCAGGCCTTCCAAGAATTTTTCCATCTTCTTGCTCTCGGTCATGCGTTCTTCATTTGCGTAGCGAGACAACAGTGTGAATTGGCTGTTGTATTCTGACACTGTCATGGCTCTTTGCTTGAGTTCATCAAATTCTTTTTTCTTGATTTTCATGACGCTTTTAGGAATATGTGCCCCACGAAAACCTTCCTTGAAATTTTCCCACGTGATTTCATTTTCGTTGGGGTGCATGTGCAGAAAGTTTTCCCACCATGATGCAGCTGCACCTGTGAGATAATGTGGTGCATACAGTACTTTTTCACGGTCGGAACACTATGCGATAATCAATTTTCTCTCCATGTCTCGAAGCCAGTCTTCGGCCTCAAGAGGCTTGTCAGTATGAGAAAATGTTGGAGGACGCGTCTTTTGTAACTCGGATAATTTGGATTGCGGTTGATACTGACCACGGTTACTTCCCATATTGATGAATTGGTTCATCATTTCCTGGTGTTGCTGCTGACTCTGTTCATACAAACGACAAACTTGTGTAAAAGCTGTTTCACTGTCCTGTTGACTTGTCTGACCCTGAGTGAAATTCTGGTTCTGCGGTGTGCCATAATTTTCTTCTGGCTGGGTTGGCATGGAGCGCGTCCAAGGACGAGACATCTTTCACTCTGGGGATATATTTTGTGAACTCGTAAGACAAGAAGGAGAGTCGCAAAAGTCAATAAAATCACACACAAAGCACATTTTTAAATTCCAGGATAGTTTTGGAAACACACGATTGCACGCAGAGAAGGACTAGTGCATATCTTACACGCGGGCATAATTATACATTACATCACTCAGGATATGCGTGCAAAATCCTGACATGTTATTTAAACTAGTGCACTCCTCCAGATCCTACATGATGCGCAAACAGGCTACTTCTCACAACCTAAGTACATAAAAACATATTACACAAGTTGATGCATCGCATGGCGTCTACGCGCACTTAGTCGGAGACGGTGAGGATCTCCCTTGGCCTGCCGAGGGTGAGACGTAGAGACGCTGGGGAATCAACCTCCTCCTCGCTAATAGGTTCCAGACGAGAAATGTTGTGCTGAGCTGATGGAGCAGGTGCCTTAGGCGGAATAACACGAATACGAGTGGGTGGAATAGGTGGGGTAGCACGTATGGGAGTGGGTGTAACAAGTGGTGCAGAGCGGACGGGAGTGGGTGCAATAGCCTGGTTAAATTCCTCTGTGGTAGGCAGACGACGAGCAGTGGCGAGTATGGTAGGTGAGTGAGATGTTGTGGATGACACAAAAGTCAGTGGGGGAGCGGTGTGCAGGAGTTCCCTCCTGTTAGCAGCACAGCCATGAACTGAGTCCATGCGTGCAGCTACGAGGTCATCCACCATACAGTCGAATGCTGCGTCCAGGGCTCAGAGGTACTCGACAAGCATCTCAAAGGCTTCGTCTCGCTCTCCTCTGGGTAAGAGAAAGAGTAGTGACAGGTGTAAGGCACATGGCATGGAAGGTAGCGGTAGCGACGGGTCTTCATTGCCGGAAGGACATCCCGAAGACGGGCTATCGTCTCGCGGGCAGCCATCTGCATAGCATGCCTTTCTGTAGGCATGGCTCTCCCCACGAATCAGAGACAGCGTACTTCAGCATGGCCTCCCCTGAATTGCACCGCGGCCTGGGGCATAGTCAGACTATCGTTGATCTTGTGTGGATAAAGCGTGAAGACTGGGCGCACAGATGGCCCCATCGCGACCTGAATGATGAAGGAGAGGAGTTTGACGAACCCCTCAGGCACGTTGGCGAACATCTGAGACTCGCAGTCGTTGCCGGCCATCTACAAAAGTAGGCAAAAATTCTGAGTGGTCGGATCATAAATTTTATGCTGACTGCCAGAAAATGACTACATTTGTAAAAACATGAATAACTCTACCCTGCTAAAAACCAATTAGCGATCGCACCTAGTGGCTTCCTACAGTCAGCCTGGCTCTGGTTGCCAAGTCTGTCACGACCGGTTTTTCTCAATAAAAATATTTATTGAGAAAACCAATCTTTAAGTCCCAGTATAGGAAAAGTCATCTTTTCTGGTAGACAAAAGCTTGATAAGCAGAGAACCAGTAGCATCAAATATATTACAGGGTTGAGCTGATGTCGCTCAACAATTTATTACAGACTCGCCAATATTGTACATATGGGCAGATATGACACAGGGGTGGGGTGGCATGCTACTAGCTCGAGGGAAAAGTGGTGGTGGATAACTTGACTTCTACTGGCAGTACATCGAGCGTCGAGGTGAGGCTCGATGAATTTATTCGGGGTTGCGGAAGCGGATAATACAATGATCAAGACAGGATCGCACGAGACTGACTGGGACTCCTCTAGGCGTCGGACTCGCTATCAAACTCGTCATCCAAGAGATCGCCTTCATCAGCATCTGGCCAAAACAACAAGCCAGGTGAGTACTTGAAAGTACTCGCAAGACAGTTCGGACAAAAGATATAATCAATGAATGCATGCATGCGTCATGAATAAAGGATGATGCTCATAACAATGACAAGAATTTCAGGACTTGATAAATAAAATAATAAAAAGCTGAAAAAATCGATCGGGTGTCTGGAGCGACGCCTCGAAAGGTAAATAAATAAAATGCATGCCGCAGTCGGGCATCTAAGCGACACCACATAAAGGGCTTTAAAATAAATGCCACAGTCGGACGTCTCGGCGACATCACATAAAGGGCTTTAAAAGAAATGCCACAGTCGGACGTCTGGGCAACATCACATAAAGGGCTTTTAAAAGAAAGGCCATAGTCGGACGTCTGGGCGACATCACATAAAGGGCTTTAAAAAGAAATACCGCAGTCGGACGTCTGGGCGACATCACAGACAGGGCTTTAAAAGAAATACCGCAGTCGGATGTCTGGGTGACATCACAGGAAGGGCTTAAAAAGAAACACCGCAGTCGGACGTCTGGGCGACATCACAGACAGGGCTTTAAAAGAAATACCACCATCGGACGTCTGGGCGACATCACAGACAGGGCTTATAACAAAAGTAAATAACAGGTCCGCCACCGTCGGACGTCTGAGCGACATCGCAGACAGGGCTTATAATAAAAGTAAATAACAAGTCCGCCACCATCGGACGTCTGAGCGACATCGCAGATAGGGCTTATAATAAAAGTAAATAACAATTAGTCCATCCACAAGAATAATCTTTTAACCGGATTTATCACACATAAATCCCACCGGAGTTTTGTCACTAAGGCTGATACCTGACAAGATAAGATAGTTATAGTACTCAAACAAAGTACAAGATAATCGAAAGGTTGAGACTCTGCAGAGTTTGGAAGAACTGAACACAGCCAACGGATTTCCGTAGTCACGAAGGACTAGTTCCGTTTATGGTTTTTCGGTAGAAACACATTTAACTAGTACACACCCATTTCACCTCACGTTGCCAGGAATCACCCTGGCCAACATCCAAGAAAAACTTTGAGACGGGGAGGCTACAACCTCGAATAGCATGGGATCAAATTTCTTTACACGCGCTCTAAGGGGTGCCCCCCTCTCGGTCCCAACCGGAAACACCCATGCCCCCTGACCAGATGACGGGCTTTAATCCAGGGCCATGGAACCCTCATCCCGGCCTCTCCACTTGGTGTGTACCAGGAAAACGATTTGCAACTTACTATGCCATATTCCTTTCGGAACACATGTGACAGTATAGGGTGGAATGAATGGGAATGTGAATGGTGTCATGACGACACGGAAGTCAAATAATCCGGCATAAGACTGGCATGTCACAACACTGCCATCTTACCCATCCTCATACCAACACATGGCTTTGCAAATATGTATCCAACAACATAATGCTTTCCGAAAACATACTCTCCGATTATGTGCATGAGATATATCATGCAAAGTGATGTTCATAAACATGCCATGACTATACTAGAATGCAAACATGCAACAACACTCATCATATCAAGAGTTCAAACATGCTTTCCTAGTTCGGAGTAGTCGGAGTCTAACTGTGTGAAGTTTGCCGCTCCGTCACCTCCTCTGGTATCTATGGTATAAAGAAAATACGCACGTAACGTGAATACCGTGAGTGTACAGAAAAGTGTTCCAAATATTTTTCAAATAAATATGATAAAAAAACTAGACAAAAATCTAAAGAGAACAGAAGAAGAATCACTCAAAAATTCCCTTCTGTTAAAAAGTTATAAGTGTTTTAACCCAAGGACTCATCTGTAATGAAACAGAAAACTTCCAGGGGGTTCTGCGGAAAAGTACAGATAACGTTTCGTTTAAGCAGAATAAAAACAACGGCTGTGAGGCTGACAGGCGGGCCCCACCTGTCGGGTTTGAAAGTTCAAACAGAGGAACAGAGCGCGACGGCGCCCGAGAGGTGCGGTGGTCGCTGCCAGCGATCCACGGCGAGGCAAGGTGATTGGAGTGTACCTTCGAGATCAGTGCACCGTTCCGCGTCTGTGGGTGGTGGTGGTGGTCGCCGGCGAGCACTGTGTCGACGGCGGCCCTAGCTCCGGCGGACGGCGGTTCGGGCAGTCGTGGGTCTCGTCGGAGGGTGCTGCGGAGATGAAATTGAGGAGGGGGTTAGACTTGCGGTAGAATGAGGGGGTAGTTGACATGATTAGGGTGCCGGAGAAGGCCTCACCGGAGTGAATCGTGGTGGAGGCCGAGGCGGAACAGGGTGGCCGGAGCTGGGGAAGAGGACCTCCTCGGGGTCCCCCTGGTGGCCTGGCAGGGTGCTGGTGAGGTGCAAAGGGGGTGTGTGCTCCAGGGCGAGCTCGGGAGCCCTTTATATAGTCGGTCCGAGGCGGTGGCCGAGAACAGGATTCTCCGGCGAAGTTTACGGCGGCGCAGGGCATTGGTCGGGGTGGTTTAGAGGTTCAGCGCCGTCGTGTGGGTCCACTGACTCCATTTTGGTGCTAAGCGCGTCGGGATACGGAGGATTAGGGGGAGCTCGACGGAACGGGGCTGCGCGGGCCCGTCGGCGGCAGGGAGCGCGCTCTGCACGTGCCGCGCCACGGCGACGGTGCTGCATGCATGCGCTGGCAAGGAGGTGGCCACACGGAGCCGCCAGGTCGCTTGGGTGGCGCGGAACGGCGTTGAGCCGCCGTTCTGCTTTCTGTCGGCCGCTACGGCGCTACGGCCGCCGCAGGACACGCTGGCGCAGGCGTGCCAGGGCGCCACCGATGCCAGGAAGGCGCCAAGTGCGCGTGCAGGGTGCTGTCCAGGGGGAAGGGGCCATGTGCAACGTGCCAGAGTGCACTGTCGACGCGTGACTGAATTCTAACGAAGGAAAAAGACACTGAATGTCTGAATTTTTCTGAATATGGCTAGAACAGTACATGCAAGGTGTTCGATAGAATGTTCCAGGTATGTAGGGATTTTTCCTTGAGCTGGTTTTTCGTGGAGGGGCCTCTCATTGCACCTAGAGGCTGCCTGAATATTTGTGGAATTTTTGGAGAGGTGTAGATATGAATTTCACCAAATTTGTCAAATCTGGTCCAAACTTGCAGTGGGTGTAATTTGAAATATTTGAACAGGAGAAGAGTGGATCAAGATGGTTCTGGGTTGAGGGTTCAAAGGACTATCCAGGGGTATTGAGTTGAGGTCAAAAATCAAGAGCATTAGGGTACTTGCTTTGTAATCCACCTAGGTTCAAAAGACAAGACAGAATTATTTTGGGAGGGAAAATAGTTGGAATAAAATCCAAAAATGGATTTTATTAGCTTTGACAGAATGTTAGGGTTGAACTATAGTGGGAGGAAAGGTTTTGGGAAAATTTTACCATGGGTGGCATGGAAAAATTTGGAAGGGATCAAAACCAAATAAAAACCCAAAACAAAAAAGTGGTTTTTCATTTCAAATGAAACCAAAACCAGGAAAAGGATTTATGAGAGGTCAAACTTAGAAGATGGTTTTTAGGAAGGGTTTAAATGACCTTCTTTCAAACCAAGCAAGGGTTCTTTCAAAAAAAATTCACAAAAATTTTGGAGTGTCACATGAGTGGGTTGCAATCTCATAGATTTAGATTCATCCAAGTACCTACAAGGGTTAGATGACATGCAAGGGTGCAAATATATCCAAGACATATAAATAGCAACATGAAAGAAATATCAAGGATTAGTCAAAGGCTCATGCCTTGCATGTATTCAAATGGAGTTCCTACTCCAAATTTGAAGCATCAATGATGTTCAATTCACCTCTCAAACGGCAAAAGACTATCTCATCAAGCAATTTGGTGAATATATCCGCTAATTGCTTATCGGTGCGAACATGCTTAAGATTAATGTCCCCTTTGGCAACGTGATCTCGAATTAAATGATGACAAACTTCAATATGCTTAGTTCGAGAGTGTTGCACGGGATTGTGAGCAATCTTGATAGCACTTTCATTGTCACAAAGCAATGGAACATGTTTCACATATATCCCATAATCCTTGAGAGTTTGGGTCATCCAAAGTAATTGAGCACAACATGAACCAGCGGTAATGTATTCCGCTTCGACGGTGGATAAGGATACCGAGTTTTGTTTCTTGGAGGACCAAGACACAAGAGATCTACCAAGAAATTGACAAGTACCTGAAGTGGACTTTCTATCAACCTTGTCTCCGACATAGTCCGAATCGGAGTAACCAACAAGATCGAAAGAAGACCTCTTAGGATACCAAATGCCAAAATTTGGTGTGTGTATTAAGTATCTCACTATCCTTTTCACAACCTTAAGATGGCATTCTTTAGGGGCCGCTTGATATCATGCACACATGCACACACTTAGTATAATATCGGGACGAGAGGCACATAGATATAACAATGAACCAATCATGGAGCGGTAAACCTTTTGATCAACCGGTTCACCATCTTTGGTCAAATCAAGATGTCCACTAGTAGGCATGGGTGTAGTCATACCTTTGCATTCTTGCATATTGAACTTCTTGAATAAGTCCTTGGAGTACTTTGTTTGAGAGACAAAGGTACCTTCCTTAGTTTTCTTTATTTGCAAACCGAGAAAGAATTTGAGTTCACTCATCATAGACATCTCAAACTTCTCCGACATTAGCTTTCCAAACTTCTCACTAAAGTGAGGGTTAGTCGAACCAAATATAATAGCATCAACATAGATTTGGCACACAAATAGTTCTCCATTAACCCTTTTAGTAAAAAGAGTAGAATCAATTTTTCCAATTTCAAAGCCTTTTTCAATAATGAACTTGGTCAAGCATTTATACCACGCTCTAGGAGCTTGTTTAAGACCATAAAGAGCTTTGTGAAGTTTGTAAACATTATTAGGTTTCTTAGGATTGACAAAGCCGGGAGGTGTTGGGGAACGTAGCAGAAATTCAAAAAATTTCTATGAGTCACAAAGATCTATCTATGGAGAGACTAGCAACGAGAGAGAGGGGAGTGCATCTACATACCCTTGTAGATCGCTAAGCGGAAGCGTTACAAGAACGCGGATGAAGGAGTCGTACTCGTAGCGATTCAGATCGCGGTTGATTCCGATCTAAGCGCCGAACAATGGTGCCTCCACGTTCAACACACGTGCAGCCTGATGACGTCTCCCGTGCCTTGATCCAACAAGGGGAGAGGGAGAGGTTGGGGAAGACTCTGTCCAGTAGCAGCACGACGGCGTGGTGGTGGTGGAGGAGTGTGGCACTCCAGCAGGGCTTCGCCAAGCACAGCAAGAGACGAGGAGGGAGAGGGGTAGGGCTGCGCCAAGAGGGAGAGGTTCTCATGTGTATGGCAGCCCCAAACCCCCACTATATATAGGGGAGGGAGGGTCTGCGCCCCCATCTAGGTTTCCACCCCTAGGGGTGGTGGCCAGCCCTAGATCCCATCTAGGGGGCGGCCAAGGGGGAGAGAGGGGGGGCGCACCACTAGGTGGGCCTTAGGCCCATCTGAGCCTAGGGTTTCCCCTCTTCCCTTCTCTCTTCGCCTTGGGCCCTAGTGGGGGGGCGCACCAGCCCACCTGGGGCTGGTCTCCTCCCACACTTGGCCCACGCAGCCCTCTGGGGCCGGTGGTCCCGGTATGTTACCGATAGCACCCGAAACTTTTCTGGTGACCAAAACAGGACTTCCCATATATAAATATTTACCTTCGGACCATTTTGAAACTCCTCGTGACATCCGGGATCTCATCTGAGACTCCGAACAACATTTGGTAACCCTGTATATCTATTCCCTATAACCCTAGCGTCATCGAACCTTAAGTGTGTAGACCCTACGGGTTCGGGAACCATGCAGACATGACCGAGACAACTCTTCGGCCAATAACCAACAGTGGGATCTGGATACCCATGTTGGCTCCCACATGTTCCACGATGATCTCATCGGATGAACCACGATGTAAAGGATTCAATCAATCCCCTATACAATTCCCTTTGTCTACCGGTATAGTACTTGCCTGAGATTCGATCGTCGGTATGCCGATACCTTGTTCAATCTCGTTACCGGCAAGTCTCTTTACTCATTCCATAACACATCATCTCGTGATCAACTCCTTGATCACATTGTGCACATTATGATGATGTCTTACCGAGTGGGCCCAGAGATACCTCTCCATCACACGGAGTGAAAAATCCCAGTCTCGATTCGTGCCAACCCAACAGACACTTTCGGAGATACCCGTAGTGCACCTTTATAGCCCCCAGTTACGTTGTGACGTTTGGTACATCCAAAGCATTCCTATGGTATCCGGGAGTTGCACAATCTCATGGTCTAAGGAAAAGATACTTGACATTTAGAAAAGATTTAGCATACGAACTACACGATCTTGTGCTAGGCTTAGGATTGGGTCTTGTCCATCACATCATTCTCCTAATGATGTGATCCCGTTATCAATGACATCCAATGTCCATGGTCAGGAAACCATGACCATCTGTTGATCAACGAGCTAGTCAACTAGAGGCTCACTAGGGACATGTTGTGGTCTATGTATTCACACATGTATTGCGGTTTCCGGTCAATACAATTATAGCATGAATAATAGACAATTATCATGAACAAGGAAATACAATAATAACCATTTTATTATTACCTCTAGGGTATATTTCCAACAGGAGGTTGCTTAACATAAACTTCCTCCTCTATTTCACCATTTAGAAAAGCACTTTTAATGTCCATTTGGTACAAGGTGATATCATGGTGATTAGCATAGGCAAGTAAGATGCGAATGGATTCAAGTCTAGCAACGAGGGCATATGTCTGATCATAGTCCATACCTTCGACTTGAGTGTAGCCTTGGGTGACGAGACGTGCTTTGTTGTGAACTACTTGTCCATCTTCATCTTGCTTGTTGCGAAACACCCATTTGGTACCAATGATGTTGTGGTTGTTGTCGGGCTTCTCAACCAATGTCCAAACTTGATTTCTCTCAAAGTTGTGTAGCTCTTCATGCATGGCGTTTATCCAATCCGGATATTCCAATGCTTCTTCAACCTTCATAGGTTCAATGCTAGAGATGAATGAATAATGTTCACAAAAGTTAGCCAAACTAATTTTAGAGCAAGTGATTCTCCCGGTTTGGATATCATTGTAGATTTGCTCGACGGGATGGTCTTTGGCGACTCTTGCTCGAACTCGTGGAAGCTTTTGCTTGGATTTGGGTGGAACATCTTCTTCATCTTGTTCTTCTTCTTGTCCTTCTTCATTGTTGACATTGTCGTTCTCTTGTCGTGGTGGAGAAGGAGGTTGTTGATGTTCATCTTGGTGTACTTCCTCGTTTTCTTCGTCTTGGTGTGTCCCACTTGTGGATGCTTCCATATCAACTCTTGGTTCACCTTGTCGTGAGGTGGAAGCTTCCACTTGGACGGACGAGGTACTCTCCTTCACCTCCGTTGGACAAATCTTGCCAATAGACAAGTCTTGGATTGCTTCCGAAGGGTCTTTGTCTCCTACATCAATTGGCAATTTCTCTACTTGCGAGCCGTTAGATTCATCAAACTTCACATCTACCGTCTCTTCAACCTTTCGGGTGAAATTATTGTAGACACGGTAAGTGTGAGAGTTTGAGCCATAACCAAGTAGGAAACCTTCATGAGATTTAGGAGCAAATTTAGAACGATTATGCTTATCAAGAATGTAGCACTTTGAGCCGAATACTCAAAAGTATCCAACTTGGGGTTTGTTACCGGTGAGGAGCTCGTATGCCGTTTTGCCGAGTAGCTTGTGAAGATACAAGCGATTTGTTGCATGACAAGCTGTCTCAACCGCTTCCGCCCAAAAGTGCTTCGGCGTCTTGTACTCATCAAGCATCGTTCTCGCCATTTCGATGAGCGTCCGGTTCTTCCTCTCAACAACTCCATTTTGTTGAGGTGTGTACGTAGCCGAGAACTCATATGAAATCCCTTCTTCGTCAAGAAAGGTGTCCACATTTGCGTTCTTGAACTCCATTCCGTTGTCGCTGCGAACCTTCTTGATCTTCACTTCAAATTGATTTTGGGCCTTCCTAGCGAAGTTTTTGAAGATCTTTTGGACCTGTGATTTATCATTGAGAAAGAACACCCACGTAAATCTTGAAAAATCATCAACTATAACTAGACCAAAAGAATTTCCATCGAGACTTTTGTAAGTGTTGGGACCGAAAAGATCCATGTGAAGTAGCTCGAGCGGCCTTCTTGTGGTCATGATGTTCTTCACAGGATGCCTTCCTCCAACCTGTTTACCTACTTGACAAGCACTGCAAAGTCTATCCTTATCAAATATGACATCGTTAACGCCGAGGATATGATTACCTTTAATAATCTTGTCAAGGTTTCGCATGCCCACATGACCTAACCGTCTATGCCACAACCAACCTTTAGAGGATTTAGCAATTAAGCAAGTTCTAGGTTGAGCCTTTTTAGTGAAATCAACAATGTAAAGATCACCTCTACGTATACCGGTAAAGACCATTTTATGATTATCTCTACGAAACACTTGGCAATCTACTTTGGTAAATAGGACATTGAAACCAAAGTCAGCTAGTCTAGAAACAGAAAGCAGATTATAGCCAAGAGATTCAACGAGCATGACATTTTGTATGGAGCTATCATGTGAGATGGCCACCTTACCGAGGCCAACCACCTTATCCTTTGAGTTGTCACCAAAAGTGACATACTTTCGAGGGTCGTCGTTTTTAGCAAGCTCACGAAACATATCTTTATCTCCGGTCATGTGATCGGTACATCCACTATCAAGAACCCATTCCTTTCCTCCTGCCATGTATCCCCGAAGATTTGCCATAAGACCAAAGTGTCTCATTGCATCATCAAGATCAAAGTCACTATCATCATCCTCATCATAGTATCCATGTTCAACATCGTCATGTGATGGATCAATTCCTAGAGAGGGTGATTCATTAGAATGAGTTTGACAATGATCCTCTTTATGAATTCTAATAGCTTCAGAAATAATATTGCTAATAATTCCAACATCTCCTTTGGCATGCATAAGATTTGTAAGCTCAAATAGACAATCACCAAACTTAGGATCATTGGAGTTCATCTTACTCAAGGCAATAGACTTATGGAGAATTTCATCTAGATTTTGCAAGGAATAATTTAGTAAACGTTCCTCAAGAAATTTCCATATGGTGTAAGCACACTTAAGAGTAGGCAAGCAACCTATCAAGTTTCTATGCAAACCTCTAGTGATAAGATCAATAGTTCTAAGATTGCGAATCATGTCAATTGACTCATCAAGGGTAGGATGCATAGGATCAACATGAGGTGCACAAGGGCTAGTAATGTACTTGTTCAAATGATGTTCATTGAAAATCAGAAGCATCTCATTTTTCCACTCATGAAAATACTCTCCATCAAGTATAGGCACTCTATGTCTAAGACTCCCCAAAGTAGACTCATCCATCTTCCTCCAATGGTGTTTAAACCAAAGCAATGGAGACCAAAGCTCTGATACCAATTGAAAGGATCGAGAAGAGGTGTCTAGAGGGGGGCTAAATAGACTCTAAGTAAGAAAAGTTGCAGTTTTTAATCTCTTTAAGTTGAAGTGGAGTTTTTGCACAAGTTTTAACATTCACAATACATATCAAGCAAGCATGGCAAGAAAATATGAGCAGCGGAAAGTAAAGCATGCAAATTGCAAGAATGTAAAGGGATGGGATTGGAGTGTGCAAACGCAATTTGGAGACACGGAGATTTTTTATCCGTGGTTCCGATAGGTGGTGCTATCATACATCTTTAAGTTGAAGTGGAGTTTTGGCACAAGTTTTAACATTCACAATACATATCAAGCAAGCATGGCAAGAAAATATGAGCAGCGGAAAGTAAAGCATGCAAATTGCAAGAATGTAAAGGGATGGGATTGGAGTGTGCAGACGCAATTTGGAGACACGGAGATTTTTTATCCGTGGTTCCGATAGGTGGTGCTATCACACATCCACGTTGATGGAGACTTCAACCCATGAAGGGTAATGGTTGCGCTAGTCCACGGAGGGCTCCACCCACGAAGGATCCACGAAGAAGCAACCTTGTCTATGCCACCATGGCCATCGCCCACGAAGGACTTGCCTCACTCGGGTAGATCTTCACGAAGTAGGAGATCTCCTTGCCCTTACAAACTCCTTGGTTCAACTCCACAATCTTGACGGAGGCTCCCAAGTGACACCTAACCAATCTAGGAGACACCACTCTCCAAGAGGTAATAGATGGTGTGTTGATGATGAACTCCTTGCTCTTGTGCTTCAAATGATAGTCTCCCCAACACTCAACTCTCTCTAACATGATTTGTATTTGGTAGAAAGAAGATTTGAGTGGAAAGCAACTTGGGGAAGGCTAGAGATCAAGATTTATGTGGTAGGAATGGAATATCTTGACCTCAACACAAGTGTAGATGGTTCTCTCTTAGAAAATGTATGTTGGAAGTGTAGGTATGTTCTGATGGCTCTCTCCATGAATGAAGAGTGGGTGGAGGGGTATATATAGCCTCCACACAAAATCTAACCATTACACATAATTTACCAAACTCGGTGGGATCGAATCGTGAAACTCGGTTAGACCGATTTAGTTCATAATGTGACCATTAGGCATTTCGGTGGGACCAATATGATCCACTCGGTAGGACCGATGTGCTAGGGTTAGGGTAAAGCCTCAACTCGGTTTGACCGATTACACAAACTCGGTGGGACTGATTTGGGTAGAAACAGAGAGTTGGCCAGGGAAACTCCGTGGGACCGATTGCATATCTCGGTGGGATCGAAATTATTACAATAGGAAACAGAGAGTTTGCAAGCCCATATCAGTGATACCGAGATCCCATTGGTGAGACCTACTTGATTAGGGTTTCTGGCAGTGGCTATGTCAACTGAACTTGGTGGCACCGGATAGAAAGTTTCGGTGGGGCCGAGTTTGACTTTTGGTTTGGGACATATGTGGATGTGAGAAAGTAGTTGAGGGCTTTGGAGCATATCACTAAGCACTTTGAGCAAGCAAGCCATTAAGCAACACCTCATCCCCTCTTAATAGTATTGGCTTTCCTATGGACTCAATGTGATCTTGGATCACTAAAAGTAAAATGTAGAGTCTTGTGCTTTGAGCTTGAGCCAATTCTTTGTCCTTAGCATCTTGAAGGGGTTCCACATCCTCTAGTCCATGCCACTCCATTGTTGAGCTTATATGAAACATACTAGGTAAGAGTAATAGTCCAACAAGAGATATGTTGACATTAATTACCAAAATCACCCAGGGAGCACTTGTGCTTTCACCATCACCATGCCGTGCTGACGGAACTCATCTACTACCTCGATGTCTTGCTGGATCAAGAAGGTGAGGGACGTCACCGAGCTGAACATGTGCAGAACGCGGAGATGTCGTGCGTTCGGTACTTGATCAGTTGAAGCACGAAGAAGTTTGACCACATCAACCGCATCGTGAAACGCTTCCGCTTATGTTCTATGAGGGTACATAGACAGATTCTCCCCTTGTTGATATGCATCTCCTTGATAGATCTTGCGTGTGCGTAGAATTTTTTTTGTTTTCCATGCAACGTTTCCCAACACAAAGTACTCGTAGTATAGTGAAATGGACCACGTGTCCGTCCGTCCGTCCGGGTAGCAGAAACTATGAAATACGCCGTGTTTTGGCCCTAAGAAATGCCTTGTGGCGCACATCGGTCAGCCGTTGCCAGCCATACAATAGCGGCAGCGGACAAATGCCAAGTATCTCACACGACACGTGCCACACAAGACTCTACGTGCCACACACGTCTCCTGGATAGAGTCTTGTGTTGCCCTGCATGGGAAGAAAAGTATCCTCTTGCTACTGTACAAGCTTTTGCTAGGGAAATCTCTAACTGTGCCCCTCTATTCATTGATTCTGGGGAACATAGTAAGAGTGAACCCATATTTTGATTTGAAAACTATTGGAATATGAGAGAAGGTTTTAGGAATTTTGTTTATAAAATTTGGAATGCTCCTGACAGAGGGGACAATTTGGAGAGATGGAAAAATAGGTTTAGGAAGTTGAGGAAGAAGACCAAAGGTTGAAATACGAAGGTACTCCCTCTGTCCCATAATATAAGAACATTTTGGCACTAGTGTAGTGTAAAAAATGTTCTTATATTATGGGACGGAGGGAGTAGATGCTTGGTAGAGGAAAATAAAAAATTTAGCTTATTGAAAAACTTGACAGGATAGATAAGATGGCAGAGAGACAAGGGCTTACTGCTTGTGATAGACAGCAGCAGAAAGAACTTAGAGAACAATTGAATAGACTCCTGAAACAATAAGTCAAGTGGCTCCAAAGATATATGGACAAGGAAATTACTGATGGAGATGAAAATACTAGATATTACCATGCTAAAGTAAATGGAAGAAGGAGGAATAATATGATCACATCTTTAGAGGAAAAAGAAGGGGTTATATAGGGGGAGGAATAAGTGATGAAGCACATTACTGACTTTTATAAAAACCTCTTCGGGCATCCTTATGTGATCAACATTACTTTAACTGATCAGAATCTACCAAAGATTTTTGAAGAAGATACTTAAAAACTCACCGAACCTTTTTTTTCTCCAAGAAATGAAAGATGTAGTGTTTGGTATGGAAAGAAACAAAAGCCCATGCCCTGATGGTTTTCCTATAGATTTTTATCAGGATTTTTGGGATCTAGTCAAGTGGGACTTGAAATCTTTGATTGATGATTTTACCAAAGGAAAACTGGACATTTCTATATTAAACTATGGCATTATTAGTTTGGTCCCTAAAATTGCCGATGCTAAACAAATTCAGAAATTCAGGCCCATTTGTTTTTAAATGTTAGCTCTAAAGTTATTACTAAAGTGGTCATGAATAGATTAAGTAGATGTGTGTCCCCAGTGATTTCTCCTACCCAAACAACTTTTGTGATGGGGAGATACATCATGGAGGGAGTGGTTATTTTGCATGTAGCCTTAAACTCTATTCATGTCAAGAATCAAAGTGCATTGAGTTTTAAGGTTGATTTTGGAAAAGCATATGACCAAATTAAGTGGCCTTTTGTAATGAAAATGCTAATACTTAAGGGGTTCCCTGATAAATGGTGTGATTGGGTGATGATGACCATGAGATGTGGACAATTAGGGGTCGAAGTTAATGATAAAACTAGTCCTTATTTCAAAACCTTTAAAGGGCTTAGAGAGGGAGATGTTATGTCCCCCTTACTATTTGATTTGGCAGCTGATGCTCTTGCTATCATTGTGAACAACGCTAGAGATAATGATGTAGTTAAAGGTGTGTTAGGAAACAATGTCACTAAAGGGATTAATATGTTGCAATATGCTAATAACACCATTTTTTTGTTACAAGATGATGTTGAATGTGCAAAAAAACTTAAATTCGTTCTTTGTGCTTTTGAGCAAATGTCAAAGCTGAAAATTAATTTTCATAAAAGCAAACTCCTGTTGTTTGGGAAAGTTGATGATAAGAAGGAAATATATCAGATTTTTTTACTTATAAGATGGGAGAAATGCCTATGAAATATATGGGTATGCCTATCTCTGAAATTAGTATCAGAAACAAACATTGGAAAGGGGTGGTTGAGAAAATTGAGAAAAGATGTCGTTGTTGGCAGGGGGACTTCTAGGATCTATTGCTCAGAGGATCGCCTTGGTCCAAGCTTGTTTGACCAATATACCTCTATATATGTCATCTTTTATCCTATGCCAGTAGGCATAATGAAAAAAACAGATTTTTTTCCAGGGCTAGATAGTTTGGCAAGAAGATGAAGGTAAGAAGAAATATCATTTAGTTAACTGGAAGCAGTGTTGCCTTCCCAAAGATTTTGGAGGGTTGGGAATTCTTAACCTAAATATCATGAACAAAGCTTTTTTAATTATTTAAATAGTTTTCAAAAATGGAAACTGAAGAGGGGCTTTGGCAATCAGCCCTGTTGGGAAAATATATACCCGATTGCTGCATTTCCAGAGTTAACAAAGGAATGGAGATTCCCTGTTCTGGTCTAGTTTGCTGAAAGTGAAAAATGTCTTTTATAGATATGCTAAGAAAAAACTAGGAGATGAGAAAAACACTAGATTCTGGGAAGATGTATGGATAGACGACAAAGCTTTAAAAGATGAGTACCCTAGGCTGTATGATTTATGTTTTGACCATGATATTACAACAGCTGAGGCTATTCTTAAAGGATGGATGGGTTTTAGGTTTAGAAGGACCTTACTGGGGGGACCCTAGAGCCGTGGAACAATCTTAAAGACAGATGTGAAGAAACTGATATGGGAAGTGGTAAAGACAGGGTAAAATGGGTTTTGACAAGGGATAAACAATTCCCAGTCAAATCTTTATACACAGAAAAAATGATTACTGAGAACTGCAATTTCCCATAAAAATTCCTTTGGAAGGTAAAAATACTTGCTAAGATTAAAGTATTCTTGTGGTTGGTTAATAGGAAAAGTATTCTAACCAAAGATTCACTTTTGAAAAGGAGTTGGAAAGGGCCAACAAAATGTATGTTGTGTGGTAAAGATGAAACTGTCAATCATCTATTTTCCCCTTGTTCTGCTGCTTCACTAATTTGAAGCTTACTTAAATGCACTTTTGGGTTGAGATCTATCCCCTCTTCGATTGAAGATTGCTTGGGGAGATGGATCAAAACCTTTAGAAAGGCGGATAAGAAATTAGCCCTGATTGGAGTGGCTGCAATGTTCTGGACTATCTGAAAATGTAAGAATGGGATTATTTTTTATAACTAAATGTATAATGATCCAATGAATATGATTAAGTTGATAACCTATTGGATAATGGCTTGGTCTATTTTGCAGACAAATGAGCAAAACAAAAAGGTGTTGGAGCTAGGAACAAAGCTACAAGAGCATGTAGCAAGTGACGTGTATAAAGCTTCACAAGGGTGGAGGTACAATGTGCCACGACTGGAAGGGTGAGGACTTGAAGTTCTTGTCTGATGTTGACTATAGAAGACGACGTGCCTCTTCTCTAGTAGTAGTGGTAGTGTTTTAGTGCCGTCATGTGCTTTCTTTTGGGTTCATGCTCCCGTTTATGTTGCCGAAAACCTGTAAGACTCGCAATGTGTTTTGCTCCCCCTCTCCTACTGGTGAGTAGGGGGTGAGATGTTTGGCAGTTTGGTTAGGATTGGTGCTTGTAGCTTGAATGTTCAGTTTCCCTTAAGGCTTTGTTTGGTAGAGGAGTATTCGAGAGGTTTTGGGAGGATTTGGTGAACCCCTCCCTTCCACCCAATCCCCTTGATTCCCCAATCCCCCTCCAACCAAAATCCCCTTTGTATAAAAAATGCATTTGGTTGACAGGGTTTGCCATATAGAGATGACATGGTGCAAAACAGTTAAAAATCCAATCTTTCACTTCCTACAGAACATGAGTTACAACCAAGTTGAACATTCTGTTTGTAGGGCATCTTCCTATCAAATTGAAATTATAGCAGAGTGTCAGTATTACATAATCAGCATGAATCAAACGTAGGGTAACGATATGATAACACATTTCATGACAAAAAAATGTCCTCTAAACCGTCATAACCACGCAATCTGGTTCAAGGATATATTCAGTAAAAATAATTTCCAGAATGAACGGTGCAAAACCTGGTTCAAGCATATTAACAAGAGATGAATCTGGTTCAAGCATATTTAGTAAAAACAATCTCAAGCAATCTGGTTCAAGCATATTTAGTACTAACAAGAAATCAATCTGGTTCAAGCATATTTGTCCAAAAAAATGTATGAGTATTATTTCTAAATTCTACAGTAAACTTGGACAGTATGTTCAGTCAAAACACCCATACTACATGCATGTACTGATGAGTTAGCTACATCTGTTGCACACCCAGACTACATTCTGTTCAATCAAAACATGCACACGCGTCAGGCAGATAAATACAACTCAACGACCCATGGATCAAGAACTCAACCACACACAGATTAAGACCATCCATGGATCAAGAACTCAACCACCAGGATTAAATAAAAAGCAAAAAACACTAGCAACTAAAAGAAGATGGATCGACCCAGTCTAGGGCTCGCCGGGGATCGAATCAAAACGAAGACAAAAGATGGAACAAGCTAGGTCTAGCTTTGGGGTCGTCTGGACAACAGGAAGGCAAGGATTCTCCGGCAACATCTAGCTTCCGGACCAGGCATGTCGCCTCCGGCCGCCGTCTTGAGGAACCAGATGTGAACAAAACGGGGAGAGAGGGGTGGTAGGGGGGAAAGGGGACGGTAGGGGGTGGCGCGGTAGGGGAGGGCGAAGTCTCCGACTGGCGTGGAGGAGGGGCGCCGTCTCCCTTTGTACCTGTGCGGGCGGTCTCGCTTTGTGCGTGTGCCTGTGCTTCCACGAAGTAGGAGGCGAGGGTTCTAAATCGCGTGAAAACGAGAGGACCGAAGGGGATCGGAGCGGATGGGCCGAGGAAACCTCGCGTACCAAATGGGGCCTCGAGGTTTTGTGGGTTTTTGGGCCACGCGAGAAAAATATCCTCAAAACCCCTCCAAACCTCTTGTGCCGACCGAGGCGTAATGGAAATCGAAAGGGGAAAAACCCTTCTTCTCTTAAGAAAAACCCAAGATGCTGCAGTTCCAAAGGAACAAGTGCGCAGCAACATTTTGTTGGATTCAAACAGAGACCTAACTGCGCCTTGCATACTCTTTACATAAATAATCACCAGTCGAGAAGTAAAAATACGATCGAAAAATCCCTCGACCTCGACGCCAACCCAATTTGCTGTTGGATGTCTCTTGGTGCACAAAAACACCTGTCAGATCAAATCAAGATATGACAGGACGCGCGTCACCAAACTATTTGCGGTACGCCTCTTTCTCAAAAAAAAAAAAGAAAAAAATTGCGGTACGCCGTTGCACCAAAGAAAGTGTTTTGCTCTGAAAAGCAAACCGCACTAGGGCCGTCACAAACCAACCTCACGTCCACTGCGCAAGTCAATCATGCGAAGTACGTACTCTCCTAGCACAGCGAAATGGGCCGCGTCCGCGTGTCCGTCCGTCCGTCCGGGCAGCAGAGCAGAAGCTGCGAAATCCGTCGCGTTTTGGCCCCAAGAGAGAAGAAACGCCGTGCGGCGCACACCCGTCAGCCGCTGCCAGCCACAACCACAGCAGCAGCCAGCAGCGGACAAAATACCGAGTAACTCGCACGGCACGAGCCACGCACGGCCCCCTCCTGGACTGGCTGACTGACCGCCTGCCCGTTCCCCTCTCCGTCCCCCGCTTCCTTCTCGACGACGTCGTCGCCGCAGTCTTTTGGTGGTTTTTGTCCCGCGGCCTCTGCCGCCCGCCCGCGCGCGATACCTTCCCCTCCCCTCCCCTCCCCCGTTTAGAGCTCACAGAGGCCCGAAGCAGCCGAGCAGCAGCACAGCGGCGAAAAGCCAAGCCATCCCAGTCCCACCGACCGGGCAGCTGCCTCTCCAGATCTCGCATGCGCGGCCGCCGCCGCAGGAGGAGGAGGGGGAGCGGCTAGGGAGGGGCTTGTGGTGCCGCCGCCGGCGGCGGGCTTTCCGAGATGCGCGGGGAGCGGCTGGGGAGCTGGGTGGTGTCCTACACCGGGATGTCGGCGGACAACATCAAGGGCCTGCTGCTGGCGGTCTCCTCCAGCCTCTTCATCGGGGCCAGCTTCATCGTCAAGAAGAAGGGCCTCAAGAAGGCCGGCGCCTCCGGCGTCCGCGCAGGTGCGTCTCGTCTCTCCCACCCCACCCCACCCCACCTCCTTGTCCCCCCTCTCTCTCTGCCCCGCACGCCCCCGTGTCGTTTCACGCTGCCCGGCGAACAGCGCGGTGCCTTCCCTGTGCCGCCGCCGCCTCGCCGCGCTGCTGGCTCCCTAGCCTAGATCTGCGCGGAGCCGCGCGAGATTCGGATCTCGCTTTCGCTGTCGGTGGGGGCCTGTGCTGGACCCTGGATAGATAGGTAGGACTTTGGAGCAGCGAGCGCATTGGGGATCGCGCTGGTTGTTGAGCTCCGATTGAGACGTTCCTGAGCTTTGCTTGATGTTGTTCCACCAATATCAATGATTAGCACAACAGATGACACGGTGGTGATGGGCTGATGGCTCGATGTACCTTGCATTTCTTCCTTGCTCCCGCACCTTTAATGTCACATTCAGCATGGATGTCTCGGAAATGTGACAATCATTGACTGTACAAGGGAGATGAATTCTCACTTACTCATGTTATTTGTTGCACCGGGAAAATGTATGTAATAGACTACTGTTAGCTTGTTGTCCTTTAAACTTGAAGCATATTTGTTACACCAGGAAAATGCATGCAATAGACTCCCTTCTGTTAGCTTGGTTCCCTTAAACTTTCACTGTATATATTTTCTCTTAAAAAGTAACAATGATAAAATTCAGCATATGTTGATGATCATAGGTTAAATTTTCCTTGTTTCATCTGTGGTGTATCGTGCAAATGTCGTGCTGAAAATGTTGCTTCTGTCATTCCAGTTACATTTCAACCTTTTCCAGTGTTTATGCTTACTTTGTTGATTTGAACAGGTGTTGGTGGCTACTCTTACCTGCTTGAGCCACTGTGGTGGATAGGACTGATAACAAGTAGGTATTTCCTTTGATACAGTGGATAGACGTTTGGTTCCGACAGTCTTTTCCTTCCATTACTGTATGTGGTGGCACTAACCATGTACAATTTCCAGTGGTTGTTGGGGAAATCGCTAACTTTGCTGCATACGCTTTTGCCCCTGCTATCTTGGTCACTCCACTTGGCGCACTTAGCATAATTATTAGGTACGGACTAAATTTAATATGATTTACAACTGATACACTGAAATCTTGTATTGCTTATATTTCAGTAGTTCTGATACTTTTAGCTCGTTCTCTTACAGTGCTGTTCTTGCACGTATCATTTTGCGGGAGAAGCTGCACATATTTGGTGTACTCGGATGTGTTCTTTGTGTTGTGGGTTCGACAACAATTGTGCTACATGCCCCTGCAGAACGTGAAATTGAGTCTGTGGCAGAAGTATGGGATCTTGCTACTGAACCAGGTTTTATTCTGCATTCTATACGCTTGCATAGTACTGTGAATAATTATTGACGTCATGTTGACATTTCAGTATGTTACTCCCACGACACTAGGGAGTACTATTTATCAACAATACTAAGGCTTAAACTTCTATGTCGCAGGATTTCTACTTTATGCAGCCATTGTGCTCACAGCAGCTTTCGTGCTCATATTCCATTTTGTCCCACAGTATGGTCAGACACATATTATGGTGTATATTGGTATCTGTTCTCTTTTTGGGTCTCTGTCGGTATGCTTTTCACCTCATGAATTTTTGTTTTGTATTCACTTAATCCTTAGATAGTTGGTAGAAAAAAAACTCTCCTCAAGTTATGATTCTAATGTCTGTCTATTCTGCTTGGTTTGGCAGGTCATGAGTGTCAAAGCTCTTGGGATAGCCTTGAAGCTGACGTTTTCAGGGATGAACCAGCTAGTCTATCCACAAACATGGTTCTTCACACTTGTTGTGGTTGCATGCATAGTAACACAGATGAACTATCTTAACAAGGTATGATCGATGTTTATGTTCGTTGGAAGTTATGGGTGTTCTAAGAGAATAATTTCCATACGTAACATAGACTGAAGAACATTTTTGCTATGTTGATATCTTATATGTGTGTATTATGTTATACATTACATTCAGCTTGGTATTGTTTACTTCTGCAGGCCCTTGACACATTCAATACTGCAGTTGTTTCACCCATTTATTATACAATGTTTACTTCGTTGACCATTTTGGCTAGTGTAATAATGTTCAAGGTAACGGCTTTGGATCTCCATATACTTGTTTACGTAATTGTCAGCAAGCTTTGCTTTACTTTCCGTCTTACAACCATATTGACTAAATAAAACGATCCAGGGATCTTGGTTATTTTGGGAATGTGCAGTAAATATGCTAGATGTCAATCTGTACTTTAGTGAGTTAGCTTCTAGCACTAGTATGCATTGAAGTAATTCCGAGTTATTCTTTGTACCACGTGTCAAAATATTCTATCCATAATCTTGCAATCTTTGTGTTTCCTAGAACACTCAGCCACTCAGGTTTTGGTCTTGCCACAGTAAACCTTGCAGCCATTATTACAACAATCACTCAAGTTTACCTGACTGATTGTTTTACAGTAAACCTGTTAGCTGTGGTGTTGCCTGGCTTATTGATATCCAAATTCAGTTATAGTAAGGGCTTTGAACCAGACCACTCATAGTAAGGGTTAGACGGACTATTATTGTGTACGAAAATTCTCAAATTAGTAAGCTTATGTTGTCAAGAGCCAGGACTATAGTTGCAATGCTCATGGAATCCTGCCTTCATTATGAGGATGAGGTGGTTATGTCAACAGGACAAAATAGGATAAATTATGAATGTCTGACAACACGATTTAGAAATATCTATTAAATGATGATAATTTTCTGAATTATAATAACACTTCACATCTTCTATCCGCTAAGCTGATTGTCAAGTGATGCATCAGTCGATCCATTATTGCATTGCACCGAAAATGCTGCGGATCATTTATTAGTTTCACTATAACTGCATGCAGGACTGGGATCGTCAAAATCCGACTCAAATTGTCACGGAAATGTGTGGTTTCGTTACTATACTTTCTGGGACGTTTCTGCTTCACAAGACAAAAGACATGGTGGATGGTATGGCTGCATTTCCTCCCTTCCTGACCTTTTTAAACATCCTCTTCTTTTACTTGAAATGACACCTATGTGTAATTTCTTATTATCCCTTGTTGGCATGACAGGTCTCCAACCGAATTTGCCTATCCGAATTCCTAAACACGCGGATGAGGATGCATATGAATCTGAAGGAATTCCTCTCAGGTCTGCTGCTGATGGCATCCCTCTCAGGTCACCCAGGGGCACCGAGGGAATTCCTCTCAGGTCTGCCGCCGATGGCATTCCACTCAGGTCATCATCGAGGGGCACAGAATCGTTCCGCTCGACATCATGACCATGAGACGCTTGAAGGCAACGTTGGTCAAATCATGGTGCCTCAATGCATTATACCTGGGAAGGGAAGAATCTCCATTCTTTCCCCGGATAGAACTCCTTAGGTTTTGACTGTAGGACTGGGAAGGTAAAACGGCTCGGCGCCCCTTGTAATTGTTGAGACTTTGGTACAGAAGTTTGGGGCTTACATCAGTTATACTATATATACGTCTCTGGGCAAGATAATTAGAATGGCCAAGGACCCAAGTTTTGAACATGCCTTTTCTTTTTTCCATTTTGTGGGGAATTTTTTTTTGAACACACCGCAGTGAGCCACAGAGGTCGTTGTCTGGAACCGCTGTATTCTTTCACATACAGTAGTTCGTTCAGAAGCATGACTAAATGCAAGAGCAAAATATGTCTAGCAAGAAGCACATATGTGTAGAACCCTACAGCTGCATCATTGCAGATCCAAATGGGATTGCTTTTTTTTTTTGAGATTGCTAAACCTTCCCGGAACGCATAAGAATTCCTTAGGAGTTCTCATGGGCACATGTTCGGATTGTCGTTCTTGTCAACGTAGTCGGCCTATCATCATCAGATGACGCACCTTTGACGTTAAACAATTGATTACTCTCGTACATTTGTTAATCCATTATGAATCACTAGATGTCAGTCAACTCTCACTCTCAGTCACCTCCGAATGGCGACAATGTCCATGGTCTATCCTCCGTGCGAGAGCTCCAAAAGAAGATGCATATACAAATGGGATTCCAAGGTCATTGCAAACCTAGGAGCAAGCAACTCCCGAAAGCGAAGGCGACGTTGACCGCCGCCGGCCGCCACCGGCAGTAACACGGAGCTTCCAGAACTCGAAAGGGTCAAACACCATCCATGGAGCTCGCCGCGCTGCTCCTGCTTCTCCCCTTCCTCCTCGCCGGCCTCCTCTACCTCGGGAAGAAGGACGGCGGGGTCGATGCGCGGCGCCTCCCTCCGGCTCCCCGGGGCCTGCCCGTCATCGGCAACCTGCACCAGGTGGGCGCGCTCCCTCACCGCGCCCTGCGCGCGCTCGCCGCGGCCCACGGCGCGCCCCACCTGCTGCGGCTCCGCCTCGGCCAGGTCCCCGCGCTGGTCGCCTCCTCCCCGGCCGCGGCCGCCGAGCTCATGCGCGCGCACGACCACGCCTTCGCCACGCGCCCCTACTTCCGCACCGCCGAGATCCTCACCTACGGCTTCCGCGACCTCGTCTTCGCGCCCCACGGCGAGCACTGGCGCCACGTCCGCCGGCTCTGCTCCGAGCACGTCCTCAGCGCCGCCCGGTCGCACCGCCACGGCGCCATGCGAGAGCGGGAGGTGGCCGCCCTGGTCCAGGCCGTCGCCGACCACGCTTCTTCTTCTTCTTCCGCCGCCGCCGTGGTCGACGTGAGCGGGGCGCTGTACCGGTTCGCGAACGACGTGATCTGCCGGGTGGTCTCCGGGACTAGGCTGCCGAGAGAGGAAGAAGGAGGGAGGAGCGAGCTGTTCAGGGAGCTGATCGAGGAGAACACGGCGCTGCTCGGCGGGTTCTGCGTCGGGGACTACTTCCCGGCGCTGGCGTGGGCGGACGCGCTGCTGTCCGGCGGCGGCGCGAGGGCCTGGAGGAACTTCAGGCGGTGGGACGAGCTGCTGGAGAAGGTGGTCGCGGAACACGAGGGGGAGAGGAGCGGTGCCGGCATGGAGGAGGACTTCGTGGACGTGCTGCTGGCGCTGCGGGAGGACGGGCACGGGCAGGACGGGTTCGAGCTGAGCAGGGACATCATCAAGTCGCTCTTGGCGGTATGTCAGTTGTCGTTCCACCGTTCGTATTTATTACAATTTTTATTTTTGCAGCGAGTATTTATATTTCATTTTAAAAAACATCACCCCATATTTTTCTTTTGAGGGGCAAGCCTATTGGCATTTTATTTCAAGATCGAAAAGTTTAGAGCATCTCCAACCGCGCCACCAATAGGCCCTCCCTCCTCCCCGCGATTTTTTACGCGCCGGCGCTCAAAAAACGCCCTAGTCGCGCCCCAAGACGCCGAATTCCGCCGGCTCGGCCCCTATTTGGGCCCGGCGATTGAACCCGGCGCATTGAGGGCGCTCGGGGGCTCTGGCGCAAGGAAAAAGCGCACCTGGGGCCAGACTGTCAGGCGAAAAGTCAAAGCCGACCGTCCAGATTCGCCTCCGACCCCCCGCGCTCGGCCGCCACCCTGCCGATCCCGGCGTCGCCCACCACCCACCACAGCTAGATAGGCCATTCCCCGCTGGAAAAGAGAAGAGGTTTCGTTGAGGCAGCCTCTCCACCGCCGTCCGGGTGATTTTTTCGGCGTTTCGGCCGCGCAGGGGCTGTACACCGACGGGTGTGCGCCCACCTCGCCCGCAAGGTGTTTGGCGATTTGTCTGCCCGTCCCGACGATGGACTCGGACGATGAGGAGGCGCTCGCGGCGTTGCTGGAGGAGGAAGCCGAAGCCGACATCCAGGAGCAGGAGCATCTCATGGTGCTCGCCGCCCCTCGTCGGCCTGCTCGCGAGCAATGAGAAGCCGCGGCGAGGTGGCTCGGCACCGGGGCGGGTGAAATCAAAGAACCGGCATCGTCTGAAAGGCTATTGCATGCTCTACTCCAACTACTTCGCCGATGCTCCATTGCCCGGCGAGAAAACATTTCGGCGCTGTTATCGGATGAGCCGAAAGCTTTTCCTCAGGAGTGTGAATTCCATCCGGGAGTTCGACAACTACTTCAAGTGCAAGAAGGATTGCACCGGCACACTTGGATTCACCTCAATCCAGAAGTGCACGACAGCTATGAGGATGCTTGCATACGGAGCTCCCGGTGATTCACTCGAGAACTATTGGCTCATGGTCGAGTCCACGACCATTGAGTGTTTCTACAAGTTCTGCAGGGCAGTGGTGGCAGTGTTTGGACCACAATACTTGCGATCACCGAATGGTGAAGACACTGCTCGGATCCTAGCATAGAATGCAACAAGAGGATTTCCTGGGATGCTTGGAAGCATCGACTCCATGCATTGGAAATGAAAGAGCTGTCCATTTGCTTGGCAGGGGTTGTACAAAGGCACCAAAGGCGGTTGCAGTGTGGTGCTTGAGGCAGTGGCCACACAAGACCTCTGGATTTGACACTCTTTCTTTGGGATGCCAGGAACTCACAATGACATCAACGTCCTCCAGTGCTCCCCTGTCTTTGCCAAGCTTGTTGAAGGTCATTCTCCTCCAGTGAACTTCGAGGTCAATGGGCGGTAGTACAACAAGGGGTACTACCTAGCTGATGACATCTATCTGAGATGGTCGACATTTTTGAAGACTATCTCAAACGCTGTGCCAGGAGGCAAGAAGTCCTTCTTTACGAAGGTTCAGGAGGCTTGCAGGAAGGATGTCGAGCGGGCATTTGGTGTGCTCCAATCTCGATTTGCTGTTGTCCGGTACCTTGCTCAGACCTGGTCGGAAGATCAAATATGGGAGATCATGACTTGCTGTGTCATCTTGCACAACAGGATCATTGAAAGCAAGCAAGAAGAGCCAGTGTTTGACACTGAACCATACTACAGGCAGGGTCCTTTTGCCCAAGTTGATCACCAGCTACCGGCAACCTGGACTGCCTACCTCAATATGCGTCAGGAGATCCGAGACCCACAGGTGCATCAACAACTGCAACACGATCTGGTGGAGCACCTATGGAGGCTCAAGGGCGACACCAGGAACGACGTGTGAAATATGAGTTTTTATTTGTTGAACTATATAATTTGTATTGAACTATTTGTTGTTGAACTATTTGATTTCTATTGATTTTCTGTGATGAACTATGGAGCCAAAAAATTATTCATGGAGAATTCACGCCGAAATACGCCGAATATGGGCTGATTCGCCCTGATATCGGGCCATTTTTGACGAAAGTGGGCCGAATAATGGGCTGATTCGCGCCGATATCGAACCATTTTTGACGAAAGTGGGCCGAATAATGGGCCGACATCGGCGCGTGGGGGTGAGCTGGGGACGACGGTTAGGTGCCCAACCGCCCCCAGAGCCGATTTTGCTGCCGGCTCGCCACCAGGCGGCGATTTTTATTCCTCCTGGGGGGAGGGGGCGCAACGGCTGGAGATGCTCTTACATCTTGGGAAATGATCCATCGGCGGATTGCTCCCATACGTCAACCGCCTCCGTCGTCTACCACGTGTCCATTTGGCCCCGCCTGTTGTCCACCTTTCCTTCCCCAGAAACATCATAATCCTATCGCTCTCCTCTCAATCTGGGAACAGTTGTAAGGTCTCGGCTGGCACGGACATCGGTTGTAAAAAGACTCTAAAATTGTGCAACAAGACCCCTGTTGCAGAATAATTCTGCCACAAAACCTTTGTTGCGAAACATTTCTGCAAATTTCCTGACTTCCGTAACAAGACTTTTGTCACAAAAATTTATGCGACAAGACCTCTATTGCAAGGAAAAATGTAACAAGACCTTTTGTTGAAAAAAAAATCTACAACTGGACCTATGTTGTAAAAATTTCTACAACATCACCCATGTTGCAAAATTCCTTCCACAACATCAATTTTCTTACAAAAAGATGAAGATAAAAAAAAATCTGCAACACAACCCCTGGTCACTCGTTCTACACGTGTACCACTTGACATGTGCCCCTGACTCCTCGTGGCTCCCCTTAAATTTTTCTGCAACAACACCAATGTTGCAGAACTTTCTCCCGAAACATAAGCTATGTTGCAAAAAAGTGAAGACAATCTTTTTCCAACAAACTTCTGTTGTAAAAAAAATTGCAACAAGACCTCATTTGCAAAAAAGTTCCGCAACACAAACCGTGTTTCAGGAAGATAAATAGCGGTTCCGATGTTTTGCAACAAGCATCCTATTGCGGGGCTTGTTCTGCAACACCGCTTTTGTTGGAAAAGGGAGATGGCGCTCGTGGATGGGTATATCGGATGGACATCCCCGCGTCCATCCAACAGCCAGCTAGGCGGCGGATGTTTTCTAGTTATCCGCCGGCCGACGCCTAGCGTGGCCCTTACATCTTTGATTACATGCGGTAAAATGAAATTAGGGGGTTCATCCTCCCACAACAGAACTAGCTGGGAATCATACACATGTCTAGCTACCAGATGTCCCAAAGTGTTTGCTTCCCGAAGGCAATGCTGAAACTCCAAATCTGATATTAACATCACCCCGTATATTAATTAATTAAGGCAACTGCTAGGCGTCATCCCGGCAGAAAGATCAGCTGACTGGCCACCTACCAATTCGATTAGGCGCATTGGGTTGTTTGGTCGCATGCTCGCAGCATGTATTCCTCGTCCTACCCGACATCAACCCCCCTCCTCCCGACCTTGTATTGCGCTCTACTTCTGCTTGTGACATCCTTTGGTGGCAGTGCTTGGTCGTCGCAGCAGCAGCCCCCACCCCTCGGCAATAGCCTCCTCCCTGAACAACATTGTCCGTTTGCCAGATTGCTTGTTCTTGGCTGCGCAGCACCCCGCGGCACGACAAATGCTCCATCTCAGCACCCCCCTGGCCCCGACGATGCAAATCATAGCACCGGCAACCTGACGATGCTCCATTGCAACACTGACGACGCCGAGACAGTGGTCCATTGCAACACCGGCGACCCCCGTGATGCTCCATCACAACACTGGCTATGCTCCACGCTGGCCATCGTATGCAGCAGTCGTTGACATTGTCGACCACCGTATGCAACACCGGTGATGTTGTAGAGCTAGAGCACCGGAGATTTCCTTGCCGCCAAACGTCAA
>NC_041381.1:502094116-502097642 GCF_002162155.2 Triticum dicoccoides | reverse complement strand
ATTGCAGCAGGTGTCGTCGACGAGGTTGCCCCACTGCTCGTGGTGATGACGGATGTTGCAGTGAGGGGATGCAACAACAGTGTCGGCGCTGAGATCTTGTCACCGCTATACTCCCGACGATTGCAACACCGCAGCCTTCACAACACCCAACTCCCTCATGTGTTGCTTTGGGGTAGGCATTAGAGGTCGGTGTAACGGCGGCGATGTTGTGCTAGCCTAACTCACGACGGACCATGGCAATATACTTTATGGGCGATGACAAATATACTTATGAACCATGGCAAAATTAATTTTTGAACCATCGCATATATCTTTTCTCTGACCCATAGCAAAATTGTACTTACAAAAAATGGAGTTGATGATGGGTTCACATATGGATCCAACATCTTTTCAAAATAAAGAAATACACGCATCCTCACATATGGAACTAGTAACCTTTCAAGAGGGGAAAATTCGAATATGAGCCCGAGCTCATCTGCACCTGCGTTCACGAAAAAAATAAAAATAAATACTAGAAAAATTCAAAAAAATCCAAAAAAAATTGGGTGGTGGACAATTTGATGCGTGAGGTATGCTCCAATTTTCAAAACATTTGGATTTCTGTGCAGCTCTCAGCAAAAAAGACAAATCGGAGGTCTGTAAAAATATGTACTGTTCATATACTGTTCTAGTTTGATTTGTCTTTTTTGCTGAGAGCTGCACAGAAGTCCAAATGTTTTGAAAATTGGAGCGTACCTCACGCATCAAATTGTCTATCACCCAATTTTTTTGGGGATTTTTTTGAATTTTTTACGAATTTTTTTTACCGGGTGCAGATGCACCCGGGCACCAAAACGCCGTTCTCTTCAAGAGGCATATAAACAAATGTACTCTACTCACATGTGAGATTTATCATAAATAAACAAATGCACTACTTTCATGTGAGACCTTTTTTGTTTGTAAAAATCACAAATAACAAAGACAAAAATGTGACTTCAACTAAAAATTGATCTTGCTTTTAGTTCTCTTCCAATCGACTATGGTCATTTAAAATTCTCTAACGCTGCATGTCTCTCGCCGTATTTTTGCTATCTTTTCTAATCGCAAATCACACAACGGTCATAAAAGGACACTAACATTATTTCATCACCTCTAAGCCAATGGTTCCATGGCAACGGACGGGCATCTTGCTAGTTTATTGAATAACCCATGGTATATTGTTTTTGATTTTCTAAAGTAGCATATTTTGTATATTCTTTACATGGCAAATTTACCTTTTCGGTACCATGAAAAATTCATTCATTACATAATGGTCATTTATTTTTTTGGAACATATTCATTGAGACAAATGATTCTAATTAATTTTCTTGTACACCATGCAAAAAAGAATTGAACATCTTTCATGAGACATTTTTCATAAAGAGAATCCAAATTTTGGCAAAAATAACTTATATAACATGGAAATAATTTTGCCATCATGGAAAAATAATTACCGAATTTTTTAGTGTGTTTTTAGGTTTCATATTAAATAGTATTGGACAATTTTTTACTTTTTTTTTGCAAAAGGGGAATTATATTGGGCCAGGAGGCCTAGTAAACCCCGATCCTAATCCACGCCTTAAGCGCCGGTTAAGGTTATTTGCCAATCGGCCCATACCATCCTACGCCCTGGGCCTGCGACCCATTTTCTTTTTTGAACCTTCAAAATAATATGTGCATAATGGTCATTCAATTTTTGGAACATATTAGTTGTAACAAACCATTCTAAATTAATTTTCTTGTACACCATGCATAAAATAAATTAAACATCTCCTGGCAAATTTTTGTGTTTCATGAGACTTTTTTCATAAAATGAATTCAATTTTTGGCAAACCAAGTTATATGACATGACAACAATTTTTCCATTATGGAAAAATATTTACCAAATTTGTTATTATGATTTCCTGTTTTTTCATTTCAAATTATATTGGGCAATTATTTTAAATTTACAGTTTGCAAAAGGGGAGTTGTATTCGGCCAGGAGGCCTGGCGAACCCCGATTGTATTCCGCGCCTTAAGTGTTGATTGTAGGCTCGTTTGCCAACCAGCCGATAACACCTCCGCCTTGGGCCCACGCCCAGTTTACATTTTTTTTAATGTTCAAAAGATTGGTGTGCGCTACGTGAGACTCGAACTAACGACCTCAGGGTGTAGAACCACTCAAATGTAATTACTGGGAAAGTTAATCTGCTGTGCATACTTCTTTTTTCTTTCTTGTTGTGCATCCCATGTAAGGCAGGCAGGTAGCAGCAGTTTTTTTCTTGTTTTTCTAAACTGGTTTTTATTCTATTTTAGTTGATTTCATTCTTCTTCAAATGCGTGAACTTTTTCAAAAATTGTTCTTTTTTTCAAATTTGTGAACTATTTCAACCTCATGAACTTTTCTCAAATTTCATTATTTTTATTTCAAATCCGTGAAGTTTTTTAGTTTTTTCCTACTCCCTCCGATACGAATTAATTGGCACAACCTGTATAAAGTATTGTATAGACTGTATAGAGGTTGCGTCAATTGATTCGGATTGGGGGGGGGGGTAACTTTTTTTAGTGAACAATTTTCAGTGCATGAATATTTTTCAAATCCAAGTACTCTTTATGATTATTTTCCAAATTCATGTTTATTTTCAAAAAGCAATGAACTTTATGCAAAATCAATGAACTTTTTCAAGTTTTTGAACTTTCTTCGATATTTGTATTTTTTATCAAAATATTTTTTAGTCAAATTTTTGAACTCTTTTTCCAAAATCAGTGAAAATTTTCAAAATTGTGCTTTTTTGAAACCTCTATACAATTGTGATTTTTTTTTCTAAATATTTATGAACATTTTCCAGATTGGTAAATCTTTTTAAATTTTTTGTGAACTTTTTGAATTCACAAACTTTTTTCAAATTCTCAATTTTTTGTTTAATTTTTTCTTAAAACGTTTTTTAAGCCACGATCAATGGTCCACGGACAAAAAAAATCAACCAATTGAAAAGGAGCGAGCGGGGCAAGCGAGCGAACTCGCGTTGCTCGGCTACGGCTCGCTTGGGGCGCATGAGCGCTAGCTCTCCTTTCCGGTTGCTGAAGACACGGAGTAGGAGCTGTCCCTAGCAAAAGGTCTGGCTGTCGTGGAGGCTATGACGTGAAGGTCAAAATTGGGCCGTGTGTCGTGCATTCTAGGAGTAGGTTTCTGATTGAACGAAATCGTTCGTGCTGGGAGATCCCTTGCATCGAATGTTTCGTTCGTCAAAGCATTACTAGTAGAGCTCTCAAACTCTCAAATCCGTAAAAAAAATTAAAGGTCCAACCCTCAAACCAGTTTGCAATCCGTAGAAATAGGGGTTGAGAAAAAAATCGCTCCCCCCAACCCGCACTCCTCCTCCTTGCTCGCTCCTCGCTCGCGCGGGAGCCAACTGCTCCTCCTCCCGGCCTCCTCCTCCCGCCGCCTCCTGCCGCATCGGCCATGGAGGGCCCCGCCGCCGCCGCGCCCGCCCCGGCAGCCTCGCCTGCCCCGGCCGCCTTGCCCGCC
>NC_041381.1:502091183-502093635 GCF_002162155.2 Triticum dicoccoides | reverse complement strand
CTCCCGCCTCCCCGGCTCCCGCCCCGGCGCCCGCCCCCGCCACCGCTGCCGCGCCCGCCCCCAAGAAGAGCCGGCCGAAGGCCGCCAGCCGTGGGCCTCGAGGGGCTTCCTCCAAGGTCGTCGGCTCGTCCCCGGCCGTGAAGAAGCCAAATGATAGATTTAAAGTTTGAAAGTTGATTGTGTTCTTATTGTCATAAATTGTGAGATGTCAAATGATAGATTTAAAGGTTGGGGTCGAGGCAAAGACTAGAACCCTCAAATCTAATCCTTAAAGCAGTTTAAGGGTTGGGTTTGAGGGTTCTAGTATTTGCCCCTGTTTTTCAACCCTTAAAAGTGTCAAAAAGTGGCATTTCTCAACCCTTAAAATTGCTTTAAGGATTTGAGGATTTGAGGGTTCTACTATTAATGCTCTTACAGGGGTAGATTGCATCGAACGTCGCCCATGTATTCTAGTCATACGCACAAACTCTACGAAAACTTTATGCACTCGAGTGTGACGATAGTTAGCTACAATGGTGGGGTATAACAAGCAATGCTACACCTACCAACGAGCTAACGTAAATTTTATGTAATTAGCCACATAGCAGATTGTGATTAGTTTCCGTGGTTATACAATCCTAAAAGAACTAGTGCGTAGATTTGCGCAATGCTACATCCACGAAAATTTAAGTGGTTATACAATCCTAAAAGAACTACTGCGTAGATTTGGGCACCCTGAAAATCAGGGGGGAGGGGGAGAGAATTAAGGGAAAGTTACATAGGATCACATAGTGGGTTACGTAGATGTACTATTATTCCGTAGATAAATGAATTAAAATTCAAACGAACATGTTGAGCATGGTGATTGCGCTCGACTCCCCTTGAATTCAGATGGACCGGACAAAGTCCTGTCCGTCACAGCTCGAACAAAATCAGTGCTCCATCTTCTGGCATGGTTCTGAATCCGCTAACGCATGGCAGGACATGTTCGCGGCGGGAACGGAGACGACCTACATCGCGCTGGAATGGTCCATGTCGGAGCTGATGAAGAACCCCGCGGCCATGCGGAGGCTACAGCAAGAAGTCCGCAGCGCCGCAGCCGCACCGGCCGGCGGCATTGCCAAAGCCGACGCGCTCGGCGCGGCCACGCCCTACCTGAAGGCGGTCGTGAAGGAGACACTCCGGCTCCACCCACCGGTGCCGCTGCTCCTGCCCCGCGAGTGCATGCAGGACGCCACCGTGCTGGGCTACCACGTCGCCGAGGGCACGCGGGTGTTCGTCAACGCCTGGGCCATCAACCGCGACCCGGGCTCCTGGCGCGCGCCAGAAGAATTTCTCCCCGAAAGGTGTCGCGCAGTCCACTGCAACCTAGCTACATTATCGAGTTTTTTTGGCAGGTTCCATTCATACTTTTGTGATCATTTGTGTGGTTAGGTTCTTGGAGAGCGAGGTGGACTTCAGGGGCGGGCACTTCCAGTTCATATCCTTCGGCGCGGGGCGGAGGATCTGTCCCGGGATGCAGTTCGGGCTCGCGACCGTGGAGCTCGCGCTCGCCAACCTGGTGCGCCTGTTCGACTGGGAGCTGCCGGACGGCATGGCCCCGGAGGAGCTCGACATGTCGGACGCGCCTGGGCTGACCACGCCAAGGCGGGTGGGCCTCCGGCTCGTCGCGAGGCCCGTTCGAGTGGAATCATGCATGAAACAGGAGTAGGCCCAGCAAGCAACGTGCAAAACTAGAGTTCATACGAATCAAGAACACTAGAGTTCATCAGTGTGTGCCCGGTGAGACATCTTATGTTGTTGTACAGTATTCCAACCGTCCCATAATTAAGATGTAAAAAAAGTCGTACATTGTGAAAACGAAGGGAGTAATATATTCCCTCCATCTCATAATATAAAAACATTTTTAACACTAGTAGTGTTTTAAATGTTTTTATATTATGAGACGGAGGGAGTAATAAGTACTTGCAGTTGTTCGTGTAAAAAAGTGTGCATGTGTACTGCCGTAAAATGGCTAGAGAAAAAAAAAGATTATTGTTTGGAATTTCGGTGCGTGAAAGCTCGGTCCATGAACTTCGCTCTCGGTTTTGCTTTGCAGTAGCAGTCTAGCAGCAGAGCATCCACGCATCGCCATCGGTAAAACAGGATTATCCCAGACCTGCACGGTCGTAATGTTCGGTTCTACTGTTCCAATTGTTCTATCTGCCCCTGGTGGTGCAGGTGCAGCCAATAATGGCACCTCATCCTCATCGCATCCCACAGTAGTACTCCCTCCATTCGGAATTAGATGTCGCGACTGCTTTTTTGTGAAAACCCCCTTCATCTATCTCCGACCAAACCCGCGGTCCTCGCCCTCACTTTCTTCTCCGGCTGGCCGCCGCGGTCCGCTCTGTGCTGTTCTCCGGCTCGCCGCCGCGCTCTCCCCCCCCCCCCACCATGGATTCCGCGCTCTCCTCCCCTACCTTCGGTGGCC